>NC_056525.1:14512598-14550568 GCF_019175285.1 Sceloporus undulatus | reverse complement strand
CAGGAGGAAGAATGTTGCCTAAAACCATGGTGAATAGATAACCAAAAGAATGAATATTGGAATGTAGTATGGGAACCAGAAAGAAGAGGTGATCAACTGGCTAAGAGTGTGCTCATGAGGTTGGTGTGTTAACCAGTGCTATAACATGTGTCTCTGTTGAACCCACTGTTGATGGACTGCAGTTTGTAGATACATTCGAATTCTGCTATTTCTCTTTTCAATCCTCCTTCATAGTTTTTTGTTTGTTTGTTTTGTTTTTTGTTCAAGGACCGCTGTTCTGAGGTCCTTGCCTTTGAAGCCATGATAATCCAGGGTGGGTTGTCTTTGTGGTTTTCTGAGTTTTCAGGTAAAAAAACAGTGCTCTCATTTCACACAGGTAGACTTCAATGTGCTGTTGTTTACCCAGACTTCTGGAAATGGGTAGGCTAGAGACATGAATAATAAATAAATAGGTATATCAGACAGACAAGTTTTTCCAAACAAGAGTTGGAACTCGCAGTAGTGAGACCTTGGTGAATAATTTTCCAGCCATTAATTCTATTCCTATGCACACCTTTCAACTTATTGTTGCTACAGGGGAGAACTGACTTTTGGGCTAGTTCTTCTTTATTCTTAAAAGGCCACTTGATTATCCCTTAGATTGAACTTTGATGAACTGGGGAAAATTCTTCAATGAGCCTGCCTTCTCCCATCCTTTTGTGGAGATATATTGCCGCCTTTGGTTGAGACACAACCTTCAGACAGATGGGTAGAAAGGGATGCTGAACTCTTCTCTCCTTCTAGAACTCCAGCCAAGATCCTCTTCAAGATGTTTCAAACTACGCTGACTCTGCCTCTGCTTCCACAGTTGGTACTCGACAATGAACACAAGGCTCATTGGCTGAGACTTCCAGCACAAGATTTCTTCCTCATTGGTCCTATAGCTTTGTAGAAATGAAATTTGTTATCAAAGAATCCCTTCTTTGATAACAAATTGTAGTTCTGTAAAGCTAATGTGAAAGACGAAGAAATATTGTGCTAGAAGTCTCTGCTAAAGAACCCTGTGTTCATTATACCCATACATAATAAAGTAAGGGAGACAATCACCAAAAATAGTGTTACTACCTATGCCCATGCCACTTATTTGCAGGTTGAGAGTCCTGAAAATACAATCACGTTTTCTTAAAGTTCCGGTTACAAAGGAGATGGAGTATGCAGTAGTCATGTACAGCATCTTAGGTGACCACGTTGGTAATGGATCTGGATATGAATCACAATGAGAAATGGATGTGAGACTGGAGTATGTTTTGCCTGGAAAAGATAAGACTGAAAGATGACATGATAGCCATCTTTCAATACCTGGAAGGTTATCATGTAGCAAACATGTTTTGTACTTTTCAGGTTGATAAGACCCAAAACAATGAATTTAAATTAGAAGATAGGAAGTTCCAAAGAAACATTAGAAAGAATTTCCTAATGACAAGCCTTGTTTGATAGTGAAATAGACTGCCTTAGAAAGGGTTGGGCTGTCTTTCATTGGAGGTTTTTAATCAGAGGTTGCTTTGGATATAGATTCATGCACTTTTGTGCTCTTAGGCTAAACAGAACTTCCAGGTCCCCTTAAATTATATGAGCCAATGATTTCCGAGATGAACTTTTGTTTTCCCCAGGTGTCACAACTTCACCCTGAAGCTTCACTTTGCTGTGGTCTCACTTCTACAGGAATTTGTAATAAGAAAGATGTTGCTATGGATTCACCACTCCACTGACATGGAAGCCACCAGCTGCCATTGGGTAGGACTGTACCTCATTGCAGAGTCCCAAGCAGCATCCCTGTGCTGGGAATGCTTCTTCTCTGGGTTCCCTGCACTGAGCAAGAGGATAAACTAGATTAGGGACACGCTTAAAGCTCACAGGATCTGGTGTTTTTTGCTAGAATCCCAAGATTTCCTGATTGGTTCAAAATGAAAAACAGTGGCTTATGGCCAGATATTAAGTGTGTGTAAGATAGTCATCATATTGAGAGTTAGGGGATTTTTTTTATTTAAAAAATAGTTCAACACAGAGACCTTTCAAACTACACAGTTATAGCACTATAATTGCCATGGTTCCATCCTAGGGAATCATGAGATTTGCAGTTTAAGGAGGGATATTCAAAATTTTCAGCCAGAGAGGTCTACTGCTTCACCAAATCAAAAAAGAGGGAGATCATACCATTATATTTGTTTAGTGTGAAAGGTCCCCCAGGCTGCACCTCCCACGTAGAAATGGATGCAATCTGCTGCCAAAAGTCAGCACAGTTCTGGATTAATGATTCACTGGACAACAGAAGAAGAAAAATTGCATTCAGCAACACACACACACACATGAAAAAATGCAGAACACAATCCACAAACATTAGCATGTCTTTGAAGGCATTCATCTATTAATATGTCCATTTGAAAAATATACACAACATTGGCATAGATTTTTCTTTTCAAAAAAAAAAAAATCACTGAACCAATACAGAATAGTCCTGAAGGTGTGCTGGCTGTGTACCATAATAAAAAAAAATGTTAATGAGTCCTGAAGGCAAGAAAGAGGAAATATCTGGGAATGGACTTGGCAGATCTGTCCATCCCTACCAGAAATGCCTTAGAAATAAGGGACATAATTTCTGTGAGCATACATTCAGCCCTGAAATTCATTTCATGTGCAGAACTGAGCTCATACCTCACCTAAAAACTCTCTCCTAGGTCCCTTCCCCAAACACTCTTCATTTCAGTAGCATACTTTCAAACCCTCAAAAATTTCACAAATGAAAACAGGGACACACATGGCCAAGCAACATCAGAGTATGATCAAATGGGCAAGAATTATGAATGAGGGAGGACAAACAAGCTAGTAGAGGCTGCAACAGTTTGCTTTTCCCAGAGCCTCCAGGGAAGGACAAGATTGTGCTCTCTCCTCTCTTTGCCTTGCTGTTTAGTACAGTGTAAACTGCTTTTGCATTTTAAACTCAGTTGAAGTAAAATGGGGACAAACATGGAAAGTGGCAGGAAAAGAAATCAAATGAGAGATTTTAAAACTGAAAACCTGGGATGATGGAATATTAACTGGGACTGTCCATGCCAAACTGGGACAGTTGGAAGATGTGGTTTTGGAATGTATGAGCCTTTTTCATTAGCAGATTTTGGGAGTGGGGCACTCCCTACCAATCTACCCATATCCTACCAATCTTCTAGATGAGCAAGAGATCCTTCAACTGACCTTTAAATCATATGACCTACAAGGACTTCCACCAGTCTTGTGATTCTAAAAGAACCTGGAAGTAATGCATTACAAGTAACAGCATAACATTACTATTGTGGATAATCAAAGAACAACATTACATTTGCAACATAATGTAAAAAAGAAAGAAACAGAGAACACTGTTACTTTTCATGTCATACATTACATTCACTTATTACTTTTTAACATTCATGGGGGGCAAAATACTTTGGCAGACATTTTATGGGAATTTATTTTTTTCCAAAAAGTGAGCCATTGTCTTAGATTTGAAAAGTGCCCCCCCCCCAAAAAAAGGAACTAAAATAATGGAGAAGGATCATAACAAGTACACTGGTGCCTCGGGATACGAAATGATCGCGTTACGAAATTTCCGGGATACGAAAAAGTTGGATTGGAAAAAACTGTTCCGGGTTACGAACTATTTTTCGGGTTACGAAATTCATTTCGGCGCGAAATTCAAATGCGAAGCGCGGCTATAGGCTTTCCAGCGCTAACGGAAAGCCTTTTCGGGTTGCGAAATTTTCGGGTTACGAAGGGAATGGCGGAACGAATTAATTTCGTAACCCGAGGTAGCAGTGTAGTCCAATGAGTTACTGGTTTTTGTTTGTTTATTTGTTTGTTTGTTTGTTTGTTTGTTTTAAAAGAATGCAACTCATCACCTTTGGGAGTTTTGTGATGAAATACACAACAAATTAATTCTTAAAATTACTTTTTAGCGATCTGAATTCTAACATATTTTATGTTGAATCTTATGTTAGGTTGTGAGTGTTCCCAGACTATATGAGCTTACTTGGTGATAACAACATTCAAATCAAAATGCAGGGTTATATTTTGTGTCACTACTGCTATGGTAAATGAAACCTCATTTCAGGATAATTTATTCCACTGATAACTTAATGCTATGGCTAGGATTTTTCATTCCTTGATACAGACTCTGGCTGCTGTCTTGTCATGCTCTCCCTGCTTTCCTTTGAAGTGAGATGGTGGAAGATTCAGGACTGATAAAAGGGTGGAATTACTTCTTTAAGCAGTTCATAGTTAAGCTGTAGAAATTTCTTCTACAAGATGTAGTGATGGGTTTTTGAAGAAAGATTGGACAAATTTGTGGAGGATAGGATTATCAATGGCTATTAGTCATGTTGGCTACAGATTGCCTCTAGAATCAGAAAGAGCATGTTCTTCAGTCTGAGTCTGGCAAGTTATTCTTAAGAATGAATATAATGACATGCTTAAAATATCCATAATTGAGCAGTGGTAGATCTCACTATTGCTACAGCAATAGCATTCACATCTCTATACCACTTCATAGTAAACTCAGCACTATCCAAGTGGTTTACAATCTGTAAGCCACTTGCCTCCAACAAACTGGGTACTCATTTTACTCATTTTAGTGCATAGATGGGATTTCCAATATTAAAAACATAAACCAACTACAAATATTGGAACTAAAATGGATTCATAGTTTGAAATCTGAATCCCCGGTGGGTTTAAATGAAAATGTGAATTGGTTAGTTTGAGTTTTTGTATGTCTTTCCATAACCTATGTTTCTCCCTAAGTTCTTCTGCTTTTGAGTTTTGGCAGAATGGTTCCCACTACCAGTTTGGCTAGCATATATGAGACTCTGAAAATAGGAGAATTCCATTGAAATTTGGGTGCATGGATGGGATATTTAACACTAAGAACACAAAAGAACCACAAAAATTGGAATCCAAATTGATTCATCATTGAAGATCTGAATCCCTGGTGTGCCTAAGTGCAAGGTGGTAATTTGAGCTTTTTATTGCTCTTTTACACCCAAGGTTTTCCCTGGGATCTTGTCCTGAGTCTTGGCAGGATTGTTCCAATTACCAGATTAGCTGTTTATATTAGGGTCTTAGTGAGCAATACAAGACCATTGTTGCTTTTGAATTGAGCGCAGACACATTGTGGGAGCTGATGAGCAGAAATATTATATTTTAAATAGTTGCAGGCCACTGAGGAAGACTATGCTCGAAACGCGTCTGACCTTTAGCGTTTAATATCATTTTATGATTTTATTTTTTACATGTACATAACTCTTAGTGGGGTAAGGTTACCCTTTTAGAAACCATTACTGGCTTTCCTTTTCCAGGGTTTGATTTATCTGACTTTGAGTTTGGACATTTTATATGTTTATTCTTTATTATTTATTCTTTGCTATTGCTCATTTTTCAGTGGGGTATTTATACCCTTTTAGAAATTTTACTGGCTTATCTACTTGAGGGTTTATTTAATCCCTTATTTCTTCACAGTAGTGTCTTTTGGTAATTGGAAGTGGGTTATATTTCAATTGGTTATATTTTACACACATAAATTTTCCTTGGCAGAACCCTTCAGTTTGGTTTTTTGTTCTTACATCTTGGGTTTTTTGTCGTTAAGGACTTTTGTTGGTTTACAATCTGTAAGCTACTTGCCTCCAACAAACTGGGTACTCATTTTACCAACCTATGAAAGGATGGAAGGCTGAGCCAATTTTGAAACCCTGGGATCAAACTCACAATGTTGTGGCTGCAGCACAGGCATTTAACCACTGCATCATGAAATAAATTGCTAATTGATGGATGATTTACCAAGCTCTTTCCTCAGTATCAGTTGCTCAAGAGCAGGGATGGAAAGAGCTATTGCCCTCTCCATTTTGGGGTTGTGGGCTCCACATAGAGATTGGTTGGCCAATGTGGAAAAAACAACAACACTGCACTTTGACCAGGATGTTATTCTGTTGGTTAGGACTTTAACCTAATCCAATATGACATTTCATTATGTTACTTCCTGCATCTCAGATTCAGACTTAGGGGCTGACAACATGGACCAAAAGGTACATGTTCCCCTGCCTTGTGTTATCCTATTTAGATGATGCAGGCCAATAACCTCAGACTGGGATCAGGCAGACTGGATGCTGATCCAGCAGTTCCAGTCCAATTCCAGCACAAAGGGGCCTTAACTTGGGTCAAAATGACCCACTATTTCCTGCAGAGTTACTTGAAAACTCTGCAGCAACCTTTGTCAGACCAGGTGGCCCAAAGAACACAAATGTGAAGGATCCAGGAAATGCTAGCTCACTATGGACTATAGGATGCCAGATAACTTGTTTTGACAAAAAATGGTAATGCTACAGCATAGGGCTGAAGGTGCCTGTGAATGTATACTGTTATGTTTCAGAACTAGCTAAGAAATCTTTCTCACTTTGGGAATAGATGGCTATGAACATACAGTCGCCCCTCCTTTTTCACAGAGGATTGGCTTGAATATAGGTGTGGGTGCACAGCCTATTCATTTTCTCTCCATTTGTCCCTTGTGCGTAAGCAAGGGACGCAGAGCCAAAGACCACGAGAATGGAGGGAGCACTGTATATTGAAATGGTCTGCTATGTTGCAAACTAGAACAGATCCCTTGTTTCTGTGGCTGATGTGGACAGTGATAAAATTTGGCCTATATCTAGGTCTAGACCAATGATTCCCAGACTTGGGCCATCCAGATGTTTTGGACTTCAGCTCCCCAAATTCCAGACTGTTGGCCAAGATGGAAGGAAAAGTGATTCCACTCCAACATTATGATGAACTGTCTGGCAGTGAGAGCTGTTCGACAGTGGAATATGCAGAGACTGGATGCCCATTTGCTGGAAGTGCTTTGATTTTGTCTTGCATGGCAAGATGTTGGACTTGATGGCCCTTGAAGTCTCTTACAACTCTTATATCTATGACTGAGGCCCTTGGGAACTGAAGTCCAAGACACCTGGAGGACCAGAATTTGGAAATCACTGTTCTAGATTCTATTATCAAAAGATTAAAAAGGACTGTGGTTAACTATGAGCAACTGTGCAAACTAGCACTGAAGGAAAATGTATTTTTTAATGTTTTGCAGCATTGAGACAGCATGGCATATATTCTGCGCATCTTGAGCCCATTTTATTTCAGCATTCCAGACTACACTCTCATCTCCAGCAAGCTACTTAATTCCCCCCCCCCCAAGCCTGTGAAAGAAATACCAGCTGCGATGCATCTCAGCTTTAGCAAAATATTTCACTGGAAATTCGTATAATATTAATATAAGCTGAACCCTGGTTCAAGATGGAAAGAACTGTGGCTTTTTAAAATTCATATCATTTTTCCTTAAAAGCCTTATTAGTGTGTAGTTGGAGGGGGAAAAAATAGAGGAAAACAAGACTAATGACAAGGTCACGGACTACATTATTGTGTGTCATCATAGTGGGAGTCTGAACTGCTTTATTTAAAGCTTCCTGCTTTTATGAGCAAAACAAGAGTTTGTTTGCAAAAGAAATGAAACAAGTTCACAGAATTATTTGAAGGATATCAAAGCAGCACTAAAACCCAACATTATCAAGTCAAAATTCCCAGTGCTTTTCAAACATTGACCCTAGCTTATCTCTGTGGGGAAACAGATCTGGTATATTGTTTTTTCAGCAGTCAGATTGAATTAAAACAAACACACATACCATCAGCAGTGACTGTATGATAGCCATTGATTTTTTTTCCTAAAGTACTTAACATATATTTAATAGTCACTTTAAGTGCAACATTACTTTGTGCAAGGTGCTCTTTTTTCACCCTCATGTTTTCTTTTCATCTTTTAATTAATAGTTTATCGAAGGTGTGATGATGACATACAGGTATCTCCCTCCCTAGTCACCTGAGTCAGTTGGGGCTTTCCAAGTGCTGAACCAGTTCTTGGATTCAGTTTGGGCTGTACAAGAACTAATAAACTGAACAGACTTGATCTAGACAATGTGGTGGTATTGTGGATGGATGGTTCTTGTATTTGAAAAAGTAGCCTTCAACCTATTTGGGATGGGTTCTATTCTATTCTGATTCACAACTTTTCGATCTCCCAAGATCCAACTTTGTCACTAGAAGACCCTTTGGGGCAATGCTTTTCTTGTTACAAGCTGTGCTTGTTGTCTTGCTGGCCACAGTCATTCATGATCTGGCAACCATCTAGTTGGATTTACTATACCATATTAGTTAAAATGTTTGTTTGTCTGCCTGTCTTTCTGTCCATCTGTTATTCTACAGAATGGCAGCTCAGAGAGTCACCAAACTTTCTGTGTTATCTAAGGAACCAAACCAAAGACCATAGTAAGGTTTTAAACCGGATCCATCAGTATGGGTGCAAAGTCCCATTGAACAAACAAAAGAAAAGGAGAATAGGTTTATTTATAGAACTGTCTTTTAAGATGATCAAAGCCCTTGTTTCATGAGAACAGGGAGCACCCATGCTTTTAAATTTCCCGCAGTGCCTCTTTCAAGAGTTGTTGGAGTGGGAACAACTGGCCCATGGGGCAAGACACTGAACTGCAGATGGCAGCAGTCTCAGACCCTGCCCTATCATCAGTCATCCAGACTCACCATTCAGTTGAAAACAGTATAAGAACATTTCCTCTTCCACTTGACCCTTCTTAGGAACAATAGTTTCTTTCTGATTGCTTACATGTTCCCATATTCTTGATGGTTCCTTTGATGGTTCCTTTGGCTTGTTCTTTGATCCTCCTTCCTTCTTGGCAGTGAAATCCATCTGGTTCACCTGAGACTCCTGTCCATGAACCATGACCTGTCAACCCCAGAAAGCTTGACATTAGTACTGCTCTAGGTACATAGGCAATCACAAGCCTAGTGTCTTCCCTGTCTTTAAATGGACTATAAATTACCAACATAGTAAATACCCTTATAAAATTAACTCTCCCTCAACCCCATGATAATCCAAATGGTGTTATAAAACTTTAAGAACTCCAGGACTGGGTTTTTATAGTGTGTGTGTGTGTGTGTGTGTGTGTGTATTTGGTTGTTCACTCTTGCAAGAAATCTGATAGCAATTCAATTAGAAAATGCAAATGAGGTCACAGATTTACCACCAGAGTGCTGAATTACCCCTGAGAAAATGGAGTGATATTCTAGAATAACAGTAAATACTTAAGATAAAAGTTTTCTCACACTGTTCTCATCTGACTGGCTATTTTTACAGTTGAATGTGTTGATGGTGCCTGTGGGTATATTCTGTAAGAAGAAGAAGGGAGCTGGGGAGGGGGAGGAAAGCCTTGTTTATGAAATTAATAATTTGGACTTCTAGCTCATGTCAGCATTTATGAGTGTTACACTTGAATGAAATCATATTCCTGGGATAAAGGAAGCAAGGAAGCCTGGTGTGTGTGTGTGTGTGTGTGTGTTATTGGTGGTTGGTTTGCTGGATTTTGCTTATAACAGGTTTCCAGTTTGATATTTTTTACATGAAAGAAAGTGTGCATTTTTCCTGTCTTAGTCCAAAGCAAAAAATTAACACTGTAATTACACATGCAGAATACTGAGTCATTCATTCATTCATTCATTTACCTATTTATATTCCACTCACTCTCAAAAGATCCTAGTACAGTAAAACAACTTAAAATTTAAAACAGTTGAAAATGTTAAACAATCTAAAAACATAAAAACAAATAACAAGTTAAAATAGTTTAAAGCTATGTATATTTACAAAGTGGATAAAAATCATAAAGCTACAAAGGCTTTAATAAAAAGCCATGTGTTAACTTGGTACCACAATGCAGCTTGGTAACAACTGGGCTTCGATTTCACAATTGCCATGCCTCAGTAAAGAAAGCCCTCTCCCTGGTCCCCTTGCAGTGTCCCAGGTTCTTGAGTAACCTACAACCTTCTTTGTCTTTAAATCATAATACACCCCTATGTGAGTTAGTAGAATCATAGTATCATAAAGTTGGGAGAGACCAATCCGCTGCCATGGAGGAACACACCATCAAAGCACCCCCAACAGGTAGCCATCCAGCCTCTGTTTAAAACCCTCCAAAGAAGGAGACTCCACCAATCTCTGGTAGAGTATGTTCCACTGTCGAACAGCTCTTATTGTCAAAAGGTTCCTCCTAATGTTGAGGTAGAATCTCTTTTCCTGTAGTTTAAATCCATTGCTCTGGGTCCTATTTTGGTCACCCTCCTCTGGACATGCTTCAGCTTGTCAACATGTTTGTTGAACTGTGGTGCCCAGAAAAGGACGCAGTATTCTAGGTGAGGCCTGATCAAAGCAGAATAGAGTGGCACGATTACTTCCCTAATCAAGTTAAACTAATCAACCTAAACAAAGTACCAAATACCCTTCTCAGGTGGCAGAAGACACAGTGCCACCCTGCCCTCATAACTCAATAGGAGTCCAACCAGAGTCAATACTGCTTACTTGATGAACCTATGATTAACAATAAACAAATTCCATAAATTTATAAATCCTATGGCTGAGCAGGATCATGCAGTAGTGCCAGAAGACTAATGCTGCTCTGTGACCAAACCCCACCACAGCACAAATCGCAAGGCAAGAGTCAGAGGTAGCTAGTTCTAAAAATATCTTTAACTCTGCTTTGTTGCACTCTCCATCATGGCACATAGCACCACAGTGCAATTTAACTTGGCCTTTCCAGTAATTAAGGTGGATCCAAATCATTTGAGTCTTGCTTTCTGGTTCTCTGTTAAGATCTGTCAGACAGAGCCTTTTCAGTGCTAGCCCAACATCTGAGGAATGTTCTCCCTGGAGACATTCATGTGCTCTCTCATCTTTATCCATCTTTAAACAGATTTTTAGACAAATTTCTGTTTTGTTCAACATTGGTATATATCTTCACTGTTCACTACTACTGTTTGTATCTGCTTATTTTGACTAAATATGTTTGCATTTAACTGCCTGGGAGGCATGTTGAGTAGGTTTATTACCCCAAATAGCAGGAAATATTTATTAAATTAATTGTGCATTCTGTGCCTTCCAATTTTTATCATATACAGCTCTCTCTCTCTTTCTCTAGAGAAGCTGCGAATGATAGTCAACTTTTATACATGCATATGACTTATTGCTGACCCCATACACACATACTCCCTTGGCCAAGTGTACCAGAATCTGTTTTCTTGCTAGCTGGCTGGTAACAAAGGTCAGTAAGGTTCTAGCTGTCGTTTTGTTTAGGCAGAGCAAAATCACAAATATATCAGTTTGAACATACAAAAAGTATTCTTTTTGACAGGGCTCTCCTTTGTATGAGATAAAGGGTATTGAAGAGGCAATATTCTAATCTACGCAAGGTCAAGAAATGAATTAAAATCTCACTCCAAGCTGATTTTTTTTCTTTTGCAACTTGTCTTTCATAAAACTCAGATGGCCATATTCTAATAAATCACTTTCCTCAAACACAGGAAAACAAACACTGAGACCCATGTTACCTGCCCATGACGTATTCATTGTGCCCTGCCTGATCCAAGACCTTGACTTACAATCTCTTGTTCCTTTTCTTTGTTACTCTAGCGCAGGATGCCATACACAAAAGAACACCACCAGCATCACACAAAAAAAGCAACATCACTGTCATGGTGATTCTTCCTAGTATGAAAAGATACGATTCAATGCAAGCGGGTTGCTGGGGAGGAGGGAACGGGGTATGTTTGAGAAGAGTTTTACTACAAAAGAACTCAATTGTGAAGAGGAAAAAAATCACATCATTTTGAAAGAATAACCAACAACCCATTTTTCATCTTTGTAGTGGTTTAAGACTATGATGCTGATGTTGGGTAGCACTGAAACAATGGCATGCTGGACTTTACAGAGACCCTTTGTTTCTGACCAGGATGTGTTGCAGCCCTAAGGCATCCTTCCATATTTATTTATTTATTTATTTATTTATTTATTTATTTATTGTTATGCTTCCCCAAACTAAAAACTAAAGCAATTCACAGCAAGATTAAAAAGAAGTCAGGATAGTAACAGAAATTAAAAGGCAATTTCAGAGTGTGCCAGAGAAAGAAATGTAACATCTGTAGCCAGGCTATAATTCAGTACTTTCCTATGGGACAGGAGTGGTGGCCTGCATATTACTCATTACTGAATGTTAGGTTGCCGGAGTGAATACTGGAGTGGGCTCTGGTATCTTTAATGGTTGTGTAGAAGAGATAATTTTGGCAAGTGTCACTTGTCATGCAACTAAGTAAGGAGCAACACCTGCTGAAATTCTCTCTTCTACACAGACATTAAAGATATCAGAGTCTACCACATTTTTTTTTATTCTGGCAACCCTACTATATGGGTGTGCTGACTCAGTCTGAGCAATGGAAAGGGAGTGAAGAAGGGTCACATGATGGCTCCCATGTACTGCAGCCAGGGAGGGTTTCTTTGTTGTATCTTTTGAATTTTTCTCTGAATTGTAAAGGTGCAATATCTGAATTGAACACTTGGGGGAACCAGTGAGTTGTTGTTGTTGCTGTTGTTGTTGTTGTTTTCCTCTTTCTTTGTTTGTCTCTCATTTCCCCAAACCTGGGATCCAAGGGTGCTAATAAAGTGAAGATAAGTACAAATAAAACGACACATGGAGACATACAAATTTAAAATATAGTTAAAATATAAGTAGAATTAAATGTATTTTTACCATCAGCTGTTAGTTTCAAAAGCCAATTGAAGCAAACAAACAAACAAACAAACAAACATTTGCTTACCTCCAGAAGGACTCCATGGAGAATTCTAGTCCAGCCTCTCCAAGGAAGCAGTTCCACAGCCTGCAAGCAGCAAACAAGAAAGCAATCTCTCATGTTCCCACCAGATCATGCAATCATAGAATTGGAACAGATCATAGGAGCCAAATAATCTAACCTCTTACCATGCGGGAATACATAATCAAAGCAGTCCCAACAGATGGACAACCAGTCCCTTTAAAAACCTTTAAAGAAGAGATTCCACTACACTCTGAGGGAGTATATCAGACAACCTTTACTGTCAGGAAGTACCTGTAAAGGTTGTGGGACAGACAGAAAGGCCTCCATGGATTATCTCGACAGATGAGATCATATGAGAAAATATAGACTTTCAGATAATCTGGACCTATGCCATATAGGGCTTTATAGGTCACAATAGGACTAGGAACTTCTTATTAACGAGTAACCCAATGAGTCATTTTTCCCCCAGATGTCAGTAAAACAGAAAAGATACAACAGATGCTCAAAGGATGGTTATTTTATTAGTAGAAAAACCTAACACATTTCAGCCTGTGTGTACTCTTAAGGCTTTTCGAAGAGGGTGATACAAAATCATAAACGGATGACATGTGAATACGTAATATCATATTCCATAAAATGATTATTGTATTGCCTGTGGCCTGTACATGACTATTTAGAAACAAATTTCTGAACCAGTAAACTATTTACTGGCCAAGTGAAAACATGCATATAGGCTGGAGGCTTCTTTTTTTAAAATACCTTGTAAGCAGATGATAGAAAAATATAGATAAGATTAATAAACACATCAATGTATCTGGGCTATAGAAAAAAAGACCATCAGAACCCAGGATGCTTCCAATTGGTACCTGGGCAAGGAAGGTTGTGTTTTCACACACACACACACTGAGAAAGAGAGAAAGAGAGACAGAGATATGGTATAACTGAAACCTTGTTTTCAGAGGACGTTTTGCAATTAGATGGTAAGTCTGAAGGTTTCAAAATATCATCTCAGTAACCATTTTGACAGTGCATTTCATCATTGCCAACTCGGAACAAGTGACAGCGTTTGAAACAAAAGCAGCAAGTCCTAGATTTATTTTTAAAAGAACTTTTGACATTTGAAACTTTTTAATATCGTTCAGACCAACTCCCCCTTCAGTGTGTTCTTGATGGTTCATATCACTCACTGTATGCCATGCTAACAGCAGTGTTTAAGGCCATATTGGAATTCTTCTTGCTATTATTATGAAATTCAAGAATGACAAATGTCAAAAGGAGGAGAAAACTATGTATAGATTATAAATAGTAAAATCTGTTGAAATATCAGCATTCACTTTATTATTTTAATAGTTATGTTTGTTCATATGTGTAATAGTACCTATCATGAGTGTATATGTGTGACTGGCTGTGTGTGTATGCTTGTGTGAGGGAGCATGGATGTCCATCATTTCTACTCATCACTTCATTCATCTTCGGAAGTGAGATTTTTCCTATGAAAGCTCTTGCCAACATTGATCTTCCAGTTTTTGAGGTGCCACAGATTCTTTGTATTTATTTTTCTGCAACAGACAAATGGAATAAATAAACTTTAAAATTACACTTTGGGTTGTAATCTTCCACTTTCCTGGGTCTACAACATGGAAAAAAGTCATTTTTCTTTCATGGCAGCTTCCATAATTCTGCAGTCAGCAAAAACCATAATGATTGTAGGATTCTGGGCACTGTTGTCCATAAATATATAGATAGATATTTCTAAGCTGTGCTTGGGTTGTGAACTGTATTTCCAAGTAAGAAATAAGAGCTGTACTGTACTGTAAATCATAATGCATCCAATAAGATAGATTTGAATATATGATTTATTCTTTCACATAAATTAATGGTACTTACAAATGCCTTCTGTAACATCCATTATTCATGACACTCATTGGAAGCTACTTTTGGAGGAGTCATATCATTTGATATCAGTGAAAACTGTTACTGTGATTTTAAAATATCTGTGATTCAAAACTGTGATTTTCTGTGATTTTCTGTATTTTCTGTGATTTCTGTGATCTGTACACTACTTACTGTTGCTACTGATCCAGGATTGAATCAGTGATTTTCTGTTATTTCAGTGGTTCCTGTGACCTGGCCACTACTGTATTTTTGTTAATTAATTTGTGTAATATTAAAATATGTATTTATGTTATTTAAATAATATAAAAATAATTGACAAATGTTGAGGGGTTCGGACCCGTTGGACCTCCCTGGCTATGCCCTTAGTAGTAAACCAATGCATAAATCAATTTTTCTTACCACAATATCAGAAGAATTCAAAATAGTTTTTGAAGAAATATCATCAATACAAACAGTTGGATGTTTGCTCTTCATATATTTCTTTAGGTTGGAAGTAGATGTCTTGAAAGATAGCTTGTTTTTACACAAATTGCATTCTGCAATACTGTCACTTTTTGGAGAAAAAAACCTCCAAATAGGACTCCTAAATTTCTGTGTTTTATTCATTTTAAGACACTGATTATTTATATAACAGTCAGTCAGAGTTCCACTGGCAGTGATCTCTGAAAAAGTAGCAGTTCTGTGAAAATCACAGTTTGGAGCTCAGTAGCAGAATGAATCACAGTCACTGAAAAAGTAGCAGTTCTGTGAAAATCACAGTTTGGAACTGTCAAGAGCAGAATGTGTGGCTGCATCCACACTGCAGAAATAATCCAGTTTCAATCACTTTCAGTGCCATGGCTCCATCCCATGGATTCCTGGAATTTGTAGTTTGTTGTGGCACCAGAGCTTGTTGACAGGGAAGACTAAATGTCTCACAAAACTACAGTTTCCAGAATTCCATAGCACTGAGCCATGGCATTTAAAGTGGTGCCAAACTGGATTATTTCTGCAGTGTGAATACAGCCACAGTCACTGAAAAAGTAGCAGTTCTGTGAAAATCACAGTTTGGAGCTCAGTAGCAGAATGAATCACAGTCACTGAAAATCACAGTTTGGCATTCAAGCCAGTCACAGTTCCAAACAGTGACTAAATATCTGTGAAAAAGTAATAGTTCTGTGATTCTATTCCAGAGCTCTCCTACTCTTGCCGCACTACAAGTCCCAGAAGCTTCAGGCAGCATAGCCCATGGTGAAGAATGTTGGGAGTGATAGTCCAGCAACATCTGAAAGGCCACATAGTTACTGCCTCTGTTTTAGAAAGTCTTTTATTGACAAGCTATTGAATTATTTTTTTAAAAAATGGCTCATCTACTCCAGTATTATCTATCCTGATGAACAACAGCCACCTTATGGATTTTTAAAAGGTGTTCTTGTCCATATTTTGCTGCCTAAAATCTTTGACTGGAGATAGCTGGGACTGAATTTAGTTCAGTTCCAACTATCTAAAGTTGTGGTTTACTGTAAGTGGCACTGGACATTTTTTTTAAATAATTCAATAGCTTGTCAATAAAAGACTTTCTAAAACAGAGGCAGTAACTATGTGGCCTTTCAGATGTTGCTGGACTATCACTCCCAACATTCTTCACCATGGGCTATGCTGCCTGAAGCTTCTGGGACTTGTAGTGCAGCAAGAGTAGGAGAACCACTTGATTATCACAAAGGCTCATGTGTCAAAGTATTTCTGAAGCAAGGAGTGAAAAAAAGTTACAAACAACACACCAGCATTAGAATTCTCCAGAAATCAAGAATAATAAATTTTCAGCTGATTTACAAAATGGAGATGAAAAGAACAAGGCTGCATATATGAAGGGCATGAGTCCAACTGGATGATCCAGAAGAGAGTGGCGAAAAGTTAGATTTCCCATACACTGTTGGCATAATAGCTAGATTTACAGAGTACATCGACACTGTAGAAATAATGCAGTTTGGCACCACTTTAAGTGCTGTACCTCCATCCTTTGGAATCCTGGGGTTTGTAGTTTCTCTGCCAAAGGGATGGTGCCTCACAAAACTTCAGATCCCGAGATTCTGTAGGATGGAGCCGTGGCAGTTAAAGTGGTATCAGACTGCATTATTTTTACAGTGTAGATGCACTCCCAGACTGTTGATGAGCCAAGAGTAAGATTCTAAAAGCAGATCTATAGCAAAGGCCAAGACCTCTCCAGCTCTACATTTTGTTCAGGGATTTCATAAAACAGCAGCACAGCCTTATATACAATGTGTCCTTCTACAAGCAACCAAAATGTTTGTGATTTTTTAAATGTGACTGTATTGTTCTTTGGATAGTGATTCAATGAATGGATTTCAGCCTCCAAGTAAATTACTGTTAATACATAAAGAGTGTAGGCCAGGCATGGGCTTGTGATGCTGCTGTTTGACTATTTTGCTCTCACAAGTGATGATGAATACTTTCCATAATTTTCTCCCTGCTGCTGAGAAAATGAATATTTCTGTACAATTCCTGCCTTGTATTTCCACATTCCAAAGAGTTTTGGAAAGGCAATGTGATTCTAGCCTGCATCAATAGGAGAATAGAGTCTCGATTAAGGGAAGTCATAGTGCCATTCAATCCTGTTTTGATAAAGCCTTACCTGGAATAATGGCACCACAGTTCAAGAAAGATATTGACAAACTGGAATGTCTCTAGGGGAGAGCAACAAAAATGGAAAATGGTCTGGAAGCCATACCCTCCAAGGGTTAGCTTAGGGACCTGGCTAAGTTTCTCCTGTAGAAAAGAAGGTTAAGAGGTGACATGATAGCCTTGTTTAAATATTTGAAGGGATGTTATATTGAGGATGGAGCAAGCTTGTTTTCTGCTGCCCTAGAGACTAGAACATGAAACAATGGATTCAGTCTACAAGCAAAGAGATTCTACCTGAATATTAGGAAAAACTTCCTGTTTGATAAAAGAATATGATGCCTTGGAGTGTGGTGGAATCTCCTCCTTTGGAGGTTTTTAAACAGAGGTTGGATGGCCATCTGTCCTGAGTGCATGGATTTTATGTTCCTGCATGGCAAGGGGTTAATAATAATAATAATAATAATAATAATAATAACAACAACAACAATAATTTATTTCTAGCCCACCCAATCACGAAGAATCCAGGCGGGTTACAACAATAAAATACAACAAATTACAATAGAGTTAAAAAATCAAACCCTAGACCTACCACCACCACCCATTCCCAGTACTAAAACAGAATTAAACAGTAATAATATTAAAACATTAAAAACATTAAAACATTGAACAACCAAAAAATAGGCAGAAACATTGGCGGGGGGAAATAGACAGATGAGGGGACAAATATCTCTGTATCTGGGAAGGATAACTAATTTGGAAAGGCCTGCTGGAAGAGATCCATCTTGAGTGCTTTCTTAAAAGCTACCAGAGTGGAAATGTGACAGATCTCCTCCGGCAGGTCGTTCCATAGTTTAGGGGCAGTAGTAGAAAAGGCCCTCTGGGAGACAGATGTTAGCCTAGATTTTTTTGGCTGTAGTAGATTTCTTCCAGAGGACCTTAGTGTGCGGGACGGACAATAGTGAAGAAGGCGTTCCCTCAAGTACTCTGGGCCCAAGCCATGTAGGGCTTTAATCACCAACACCTTGTACTTTGCCTGGAAACTAATAGGCAGCCAGTGCAGGGACTTCAAGACCGGTGTTATATGGTCATTCCTAGAAGTTCCCGTGATCAATCTGGCTGCCATATTTTGTACCAGCTGAAGTTTCCGAACTTGGCACAAGGGTAGCCCCAAGTAGAGCGCATTACAGAAGTCCAATCGAGAGGTTACCAGTGCATGTACTACTGTTTCCAGGTCCCTTGGCTCCAGGGAGGGGCGCAGTTGGTGTATCAGACGAAGGTGATAGCAGGCGCTCTTGACTGTCGCATCCACCTGAGCTGTCAGTTGGAGCGACGAGTCAAGAAGCACCCCCAAGCTGCAAACAGAATCCTTCAGGGGAAGTGTGACCCCGTCCAGAACTGGCTGACACAACTCCATTCCTGGATTTGGGGTTCCTATAGCAAGTACCTCCGTCTTACCTGGATTCAGCTTGAGTCGGTTTTCCCTCATCCAGTCCATTACCGCCCCAAGACAGGCATTCAGAGGACAGATGCCATCCTTAGTCACTGCTTCAGTCCGAGACATAGAGAAGTATACTTGGGTGTCATCAGCGTACTGATAACACCCCGCCCCATGTCTCTGGATGATCTCTCCCTGCGGCTTCATGTAAATGTTGAATAGCATTGGGGACAGAATCTCACCTTGAGGGACCCCCGATTTGAGCTCCCTCTTGGCCAAACAGCTGTCCCCAAGTGACACCATCTGGAACCTGCCCGAGAGGTAGGATCGGAACCACTGCAATGCAGTGCCTCCAATACCCAACTCTCTCAGGCGTTCCAGAAGGATACCGTGGTCAATGGTATCGAAGGCCGCTGAGATGTCCAAGAGCACCAGCAGGGTCACACTTCCCCTGTCGATGCCCAGATGGAGATAATCGACTAAGGCGACCATGGCAATCTCAACTCCGTATCCCGTTCTGAATCCGGTTTGAAATGGATCCAGAAAATCCGTTTCATCCAAGACTGCCTGTAGTTGATTGGCAACCGCTCTCTTGATCACCTTGCTCAAAAACAGTAGTAATGAGACTGGTCTGTAGTTATTACTATCCAGGGGGTCCAGGGAGGGCTTTTTAAAGAGTGGTCTAACTACTGCCTCCTTGAGACAGGGAGGCAGGGAGCCCTCCCTGAGGGATGCATTAATTATGTTTTTCAGCATCTCCATGATTTTTTCTCCTCCCTGGACAGCCAGCCAGGTTAGGCAAGAGTCGAGAGGGCAAGTTGTCTTTTTCAAACTACAGAGAAGCTTGTCCACATCCTCAGCACTTACTGACTCAAATTGATCCAGTCTAACAGTAATGGCGGAGGCACTGGATGCCTCTCTAGTTGTCTCTGTCCTCAAATTGGCATCCAAATCAGCTCTTATGCGAGAGATTTTATCTGCAAAATGATCATTAAAAGCGTCACAGCAGGCTTCAGAAGAATCTAATAATGGGTTTTGGGTAGGAGGTAGTTCGGTTAAGTTCCTCACTACCCTGAACAGTTCGGCTGGACGAGATTTTGCAGACGCGATAGATGCAGAATTGAAGGACTTCTTAGCTGCATCTATCGTCACTTGATAGGACCTAAGAAAGGTCAAATGAAGTGTTTTATTGGATATGAGTTGAGTTCTCTGCCACTCGCACTCTAGTCGTTGTCCAGCCCGCTTCATTTGTCTAAGATCTTCTGTATACCATGGATTACGATTTTGAGCGGGTTGGAAAGGACGCTTGGGAGCGATCATGTCAATTGCTCTGGTAAAGTTGTTATTCCACATATTAACCAGAGTTTCGACAGAATCGCCAGCACTGCCAACCATAATACCCTCTAGGGCTTCTTGGAACCTGACGAGTTCCATCAGCCTTCGAGGGTGGACCATTTTAATCGGTCCTCCACCCCCGGAGAGAGGGATAGTGGCCTTCAGTCCAACCTTAACCAGGAAATGATCTACCCATGACAAAGCGGAGATACTAATTATCTCCACCCACGGATATGCCTGTTCCGTGCAGAAGACCACATCGAGGGCATGACCTGCACAGTGTGTAGGCTCGGAGACTATCTGGGAGAGGCCCATGTTTGTCATGGAAAGCATGAACTCCCGAGCTGCGCCAGTAAGGTTGGTCAACCCAGTCTCGAGGGGGATGTTGAGGTCGCCTAGGACCAGCAGCCTAGGTGACTGCAACACCAGCTCCGAGACTAGCTGCATCAGCTCGGCTAGGGAGTCCGTTAGGTTACGAGGTGGACGGTAAACCAACAGAATCCCCAGACTCTCCCTGGTCTTCAAGCTAAGGTAAATGCACTCAATGTGGTCTAGTGCATGGATAGGTATACTGATTAAGGTAAGGTTGTTTCTGTGGACCATGGCCACACCCCCTCCCCGCCCGCTTCCCCTCACCTGCTCATTGACGGAGTACCCGTCCGGAAGGGCCTGAGCCCAGGTTACAGAGCTGTCTGCTCCAAGCCAGGTCTCCGTGATACAAGCCAGGTCAGCGTTGTGGTCTGTCAATAAGTCGTAGATGATTTGGGACTTATTCTTCACTGACCTGGCATTACATAAGAGCAGAGAGACGTTCGGCGGATGGTTAGGCAGGCTCTCCAGATCTTTTGGGATAGCAGGGCGAGTGGAAGGTGGAATAGGTATCACACATCTATCACGCCTTCCTCTATAATGACCTCATGCCCTGCTAACGCCATATCTTCCATTGCCCTGCACTACTTGAATGGCTGCTCTTTTAACATCAATATCAACCTCCTCCCCAGAGAGATCAGCCAGTGGACAGATGTAGTGCATCATGTCAAATCCCTCCAATGACAAGTCTATATTCCCCCAAAAGCCTAAAACCAGTCTGCCTCACAGTCAGGCCAGGAGCAGCTAGTGGTGTTGAGATGCCGATGTTCGGGCTGCAGCAGGCATCCCTTCAGGCTCCTTCAAGGTCAGCAGATGTTAGGAGGGGGTGGGGGGTGGAGACTTAAGTCCTCCCACAAAGCCACGCCCCCTGGCTTGCCTTGCCTTGCCTTGCCTTGCCTCGGCTGGGAAGCCTCAGGTGGAGTGTTGGCTTCTGGCTGCAGCAGGCGTCCCTTCAGGCTCCTTCAGGGTCAGCAGATGTTAGGGTTGGATGGGATGGCCCTTGTGACCTCTTCCAACTCTATTATTCTTTTATTCTATTAAACATTTGGTTCACGTTTTAGTTTCTGGAGCAGAAGAAAACAAGTTTGCTCTATCTTCTACATGACACCTCTTCAGATATTTCATAGAATCAGAGAGTTGGAAGAGACCACAAGAGCCATCCAGTCCAACCCCCTGTCATACAGGATATTTCAATCAAAGCATCCCTGACAGATGGCCATCCAACCTCTGTTTGAAGACCTCTAAGGAAGGAGACTCCACTACACTCCGAGGCAGTGTGTTCCACTGTTGAACAGCCCTTACTGTCAGGAAGTTCCTCCTAATGTTGAGGTGGAATCTCTTTTCTTGGAGCTTGCATCCATTGTTCCTGGTCATAGTCTCTGGAGCAGCAGAAAACAAGCTTGCTCCCTCCTCAATATGACATATCTTCAAGTATTTAAACAGTTCTGTCATATCACCTCTTAACCTTCTCTTCTCCAGACTAAACATCCCCAGCGCCCTAAGGCGTTCTGCATAGGGCACGGTTTCCAGACCCTTCACCATTTTGGTCGCCCTCCTTTGGATACGCTCCATTTTCTCAACATCCTTTTTAAATTGTGGTGCCCAAAACTGGACACCGTATTCCAGGCGGGGCGTGACCAAAGCAGAATACAGTGGCACTATTACTTCTCTTGATCTAGACACTATAATTTCATTGATGCAGCCTAAAATCACATTGGCCTTTTTAGCTGCTGCATCACACTGTTGACTCATGTTCAACTTGTGGTCTACTTGGACTCCTAGATCCCTTTCACACATATAAATCTCATTCAGTCAGGTGTCGCCCATCCTATATCTGTGCATTTCATTTTTCCTCCCTAAGTGCAATACCTTATATTTCTCCATTTTGAAATTAATTTTGTTAAATGACTATCATGTCACATCTCAGTCTTCTCTTCTCCATGTTAAACAGGATCTCTAAATCGTTTTTCCTAATGTTTGGCCCTTTCACACTACATAGTTATACCACAATGATTCTACATAAAATGCCATGGATATATCCAATGGAATCCTGGGCTTTGCAGTTTAATAATACAATAATAATAATAATAATAATAATAATAATAATAATAATAATAATAATTTTATTTATATTTTCCTGCTTCTCCCAGGTGGATCAAAGCGGGAGTACAACCTGATAAAAATATACAAAACTCATCATACAATACAATACAATACAAGACAATAAGCTTCTTCATAGCTAATTAAACTAATTAAACTAGTTCTATCAGAGTGATGGTGGGGTAGAATTGTTCCAATCTTAGGTAGAGTGGAACTGTATATTTTAAATGAGGTCGGGTGGGTAGGCTCATCAGAAGAGTTCCATCTTGACTGCCGCCCCCTGAAAACCTCCAAGGAGACAGTCAGAGAGATCTCCCCCAGGAGGCTGTTCCACAGTTTAGGAGCCATTGTGGAGAAAGCTCATTGGGAAGTTGAGACCAGCCTGGTTTTTTTGTATTTCCAGCTGGTACTTCCCTGATATTCTGAGAGTGCAGAGCGGATTGTGTAGGGAGAGGCATTCCTGCAAGTAACTCGGGCCCAAGCCATATAGGGCTTTATAGGTAATAACCAACACCTTTTGGTGAGGCTCTCCAGCTATCAATTTGAAGTACCCTTCCCTAAAGTTCATACCTCATGATTCCATACGCTGGAAATATGGTGGTTAAAGTGGAATCATATTACTATAATTCCCTAGTATGCACGAGCCCCTTGTCTACACAATGAAAAGCAGCTTCTGACTATATTGAAGCTGGCCATCTCTGATTGAGGATGGGCACCTCAATTTAGTAATTCAGATTTCCAGAGTGCAACTGCATCAAACATTTTGCCAGCTTCATATCACACTGTTTGTGTTTCTATGATTAAGAGCTGTCTGTGTTAGACTTTCACTCAGCCTTTTCCCCGTCTGTCAACTAACAAATCCTGTGCGTTTGCTAAAAGTGACAGTTTTTTCTTACTAATTGACTCTAATGTGAACTGTTGTATGCAGCCACATTTTTAACAAAACCCACAACTCTTCCCAGAAAATAATGAATTTCTTTCTTAACTAGATTACTTTTTATTAAAAAAATACAGAGACAGGAAAAGAAGAAGAAAGGGAAGGAAATCCATACTGCAATTGTATTCTGTTCTGTAAACGGGGAGGTAATTTTATCTAATGAGTTCCTAAGCAAGCATAACATTCTTGATTGTGTGCTGCCGTTTTTGATAAAGGTCACAAATGTTCAGATGCCTGTGTTTGCCTTTGGAAGTGTCAATGATCAAAAGGTTTGATCTGGCACTTCAAAAAGCTGTTAGGATCATTTCCTGTTTGCTTCCCAAATTAAGATACTTTTTGGGAGCAGAGGTATGTGTGAGTGAGAGAGAGTGTGTGACTCCTTCCCAGTGCTGTTCATTATCTTTAAAATGGAACTTGGCTGCCCAATTCCCAGTTCTTTGACAATTAGCAAATGCCTTTTATGCAAACACATTAATTTAATGCCCCTGCTGAAGTGATGTGCACGGAAGAACATCTTGCAGCTAAAATGCCAGTTTTTCAGACCACTTTGACACAAATCGCTCATGAATAGCAAATTGTGTTTTGATGCTAATGGGACGTGACAAGAAGCTGTCTTTGATTAAATTCACCATGGAGCTTACAACTATTTGTAAATATGGCTGATAGGTAGCCCTAATCACTTTCCAATGAGAGGACAGGAGCATGGGGATAGGAATGACACCCTAATGAAGATAGCAGCTTAGCATCAATAGGCTGAAATAAAACAAGGGCTGAAATAAAGGGGAACATTGGGATCCATTTTTTTCTTTCTTGTCATTCTTGCTGCGGGGAGAGGGGAGGTTTTCCTGATATAGGTGGGTTACAGACTGCCGCTTTGCGGCGGTCTGCCGCCGCCGCCGCTTGCTCCGTGTGGGAGCCGCAGCAGCCACACCGCGCGGCTCCCTCACGGACCGAAAAAGAAGCTCCAAAATGGAGCTTCTTTAAGCGGCGCCTCTATGACATCGCGAGGCGCCAGAGGCAGACTCGCGACATCATAGACGCCACGACACGTGCGGACGCACGGCGTCCAATACGTAAATATGGCGGCGGCCGTGTGGAACGGCCGCCACCATATTGTACATACAGAATACGTACTAGGGTTAGGGGGTGCGGAAGCACCGCCCCTTCCTAACCCTAGTACGTATTCATTACGTACTAAATGGCGGTGTGTAACCCGCCATAGTTTAGCAAATTAATCAATGACATAAATACAAAAGATGGCTTAGTGGTTAAGATAACAATTCTGACAATCAGAATATTGGAAGCTTGGCAGTTTGGGGCCCAAGTGCTGTATAATGGGGTGAGATCCTGTCACTAGTTCCAGCTTCTGTCAACCTAGCAGTTCAAAAGTCCACAAATGCAAGTACTTAAAATAGCTAACACTTCTGTGGAAAGGTAAGAGTGTTCGGTGGAGTCATGCTGACCACATGACCACCAGAGCAGTCCGTGGACAATGCTGGCTTTTCAGTTTTGTAATGGAGATGAGCACTGCCCCCTATAGTTGGTTATGACTAGACTTTCATGTCAAGGGACTACCTTTTCCTTTACCGTTAATAAAAACCTTCTATAGGAAGAACCCTGCCATTATTAATGGCCAGCCAAATATATTTGCAGGCCTTATTTTGTGCAAATGTTTATCCTTTTAACTTTTCTTATTTCAGTAATTTACAATTAGTTCTTTTCCAAAATAATTTTCTATGGATGTTGGACAACCTTTGACTTAATTCCATACCCTCTAATATTTCAGAGATGAAAGCTGAAACATGTGTGGCCAAGCAATGTCAGAACATCCTCAAGATGGCAAAAGTTGATAGTGTGGAATAAGACACATGCTAAAAAGAGATGCAGCAGTTTGCTTTTGCCTGACCCTACAGGGAAAGGCAAGATTTTACTCTTTCCTCTCCTCTCCCCATTTCTGAGTTAACTGAGTGCAAACTGTTTTGAACTTTGAACTGTCTGAAACAATGGCAGTAAACTCACAAAGGGGGAAAGATGAAAGAGGAGAGATAAACCAGGACATGTTATCTCCTTTTGAAGGCATATGAAAAAGTGGAACTAGATAGAGGATTAATATCTAAGAACAACTTTTATTTATTTATTTATTTATTTATTTATTTCAACAAGGTGTTCTCTCTGTACCCTTTTCTGCCACAAAGGATCTAAGGGCCAGCCAGGGTGTATAGAATAATTACAGGTCAGCAAGGTTCTTTGTCGATAGGCTACAGTAAAGCACCTTGCCACATGGGTATTGTTGAACAATTCCAACAACCAAACATCCTCCTTCCTGTGCTTTTCCAGCTTATTTATTCTAAGGCAGGATTTGGCATAGGGTGGCCCACCAGGAGTCATTGGGTCCCACTTTTGTGATCCCTGATGTCCTGCACTAGTCTACCGAACTGCCCCCATACCACCTCATTAAAAAATCAGTGTCATTTTCAAACAAGCATGTGAAAATATGCAAAAATGTTCCTGCACAAGCAATCCAGATCTCTGTACTAATCCCAAATGTCTCCATTTCCCTCTCCAGTCCCTCTCAAAATATCAACAGATAGGGACAAAGCATCACCTTCTGTAACCATTTTGAGAGGATTTGCAGAAGAAAACAGAGATATTTGCTCTGGAGGGGGTACAGTCCATAGTGGATTTTCGGAGGCAAATTGTCCCTGGCCGTCATGAAATTGCTCGCTCCTGCTCTGTGGTTATGTGAATCTACAAAACTTCAAACTATTTCTCTTACAGCATGAGGAAATAGCAGATTCCTCCTAGAAAAAAGTATGGTATACAGGAGAGTATTCCCCCCCCCCCCACAAGTGTGTTTAGTTATGGTACCCGTGTTGAGATGGCTCTCAGCAGATAGTCTCACCTGTCATCTTCTTTGAAGGTTTCCTTACACAAAGCAAAGACTTTATTTGTATGAGAGCTTCTCATGGTTGGTTTTAGTCATAGCGCTGTAGCTCTATTCATTTTTTTATTGACTGATGATGTGAGGATTGTTCTGTGCTGGTTCTTAATCTGATCCTTTTGTTTTATGGTATTGTTTTATTCTTTTCATAGAGCACCACCATAGGAGCCAAAACTGAAGGGAAGCTAGCAGATTTACTAAAGAAATAAATATATCAGACATGTAACAAGGCAATGAAAATACAAAGACTGGCAGATAAGGAAACAAAACCCATCAAGAATAACATTATTATTTTGCCTTTTTTAAAAAAATGTTACAGCTTTCCTACCAGAGATATTATTTGTTCATGTAGCAAGATGAAGATATTGCTATGCAGAATATGTTATGTTTTCTTTATTAAATATGTAGATATCAGCACCATAAAGAGCAGAGTAAGATAACTCCTCTCTCACACACTCAGAATAGTGGCTCATTTCCCCAAACATTCATGGCATCCACAAAAGGCACAGTTAACCAGGTACATAAAAAACCCTCTGATGTTATATTATGTAAATGGACTGGTGATATGCTTGAATGGATAACAACGTCCAGATGTCTCCATAGCCAGGGGCTGACTAATATCAACGGCAGGTTGGCTGGAAGGGCAAAAGTGCCAGCTGGCTGGACTGGTTACTGCTAACTCTAGCGTAAGGTGAAAGCTGGTATTCTTTCACACTCACTGGTTCCACTTGAAGCCAAATGAGAAGGCAGTGGCTGTGGAGTCCCTGCCATGCTATCAGGGTTGGTAGCAAGTGATAACTAGATTGCTATAGCATTTATTCTAATAAATATTAAATGCTGTTCTAGCCTGTTTCCATCAGCACCAAAGCCAAAATGCAGGATGCCATCAAGCTGTGGTTTTTCATTTGTGCTGTCAAGGCAGATGCTGTACAGAAAACAATTGAGAACAGGTGCATGGAGCCGGGACGCCAGGATTTAAGAAGAACCTCATAATCCAGGAATTAAACAAGGGGATGTTTGCTCCTTAATAAAGAAGCAGCCAGAAAGGCCAAGGAGTTTCCCAAAAGATCAGATATTTTCCTCAACATTTTAAGGTCAGAGCTGTGCAGTTCCTCTATAGGGCTGTACTTCTGTTCTTTGGATGTGGTGCATCACTGAGTTTGTAGCCAAGGCCAAATTAAACTACTTGGGACCCTGAACCAGTTACTAAAATTGGGGCCCCATGGTATTGTGATTTGGGCATGGGAGTGTTTAATTATTTCAGTTATTTTTAATAATGAGAAAGTAAAGACTTACAGAGCCAGCATGAAATAAGTCTATGTGGTGGACTCAGACTCTTGGAGACCAAAGCTTGAATCCTTGTTCAGCCATGGAAACCTGCTGGGTGATTTTGATCAGTCTCTCACCGTAAGAGGAAAGGCAATGGCTAATGTCCTCTGAATGTATTTTGCCAAGAAAACTCTAGGAGAGAATTACCATTAGTCAAAGCTGACATGAAAGCCAACAGCAGCAACAGTAACAGAAACAACAGCAGCAGCAACAACATGATTCTAGGAGAAGTGGCATAGAAATTAAATAAACAATGAACACTGTACAATCCACAATAACGGGGTCCTGGTGGTGCAATAGTTAAATACCAGTAGTGCAGTCATTCACAGCCACAAGGTTGTGAGTTCGGTCCCAAGCAGGGCTCCAGAGTCCACTCAGCCTTGCATCCTTTCGAGTTCAATAAAATGAGTACCCAGCTTGTTGGGGCAATTAGTTTTTACATTGTAAACCACTTAGGGAGTTCTTAAGTGCACAGAAAAGCACTATAGAAATGTACTTGCTATTGCTATTGCTACAATAGTTAACAAAACAAAAACTGTCATGAATGATTCCCTTTTGAACACTGTAACTTTGGTGAGACCACTATTCTGATGCCATACTTTTTAAATCCTATTAACACAATCTTTGTGACCATTCCAACTTGGATCTCAGAATGGCAGTCCTTGAACAACTACTACTACTACCACAAACCAGATTGGAAAGAGAAACTGCAGAATTAGAATATATCCACAAACTCTAGTCCTCAACAGCAGGTTGAACAGAGACAATGGTTTATTGGCACACTACATACATTATAATGCTAGCAAACACCCCAGTGTCATAAGCACTCTTTTGGCTAGTTCATCACATCTCCTTTCTGTTTCCTAGCCAGCATTACACTACATTCCAGTAACCCTCATCATCATTCATATGGTTATCTACTCACCTAGGCTTTAGGCAATATATTTTCTTTTTCATTTGTCCCCCAAAACCCCAAGCTCCTTTCTTTCAGTTAGTCTCAAAGGTGCTACAATATCCCTTTGCATGCTGAACTAGCATAGAAAACGTAGTGTTTTTGTTATTTGTGCCCCTAGCCTCAGCAAATGTGGAGGTGTGTGTGTGTGTGTGTGTGTGTGTGTGTGTGTATTCATGGATGGTTGAATCTGTGGATAAGGAATCCATAAATACAGAGAACTGACTGTAAAAGCTATAGGGCAGTGGTGGTGAACCTATAGCACTTGTGACCCCTCTGATACTCAGAGCTCTCTCTGTGGGCATGCGTGCCTATTCCTACTCTTCCTCTGCCTTCCCATCCTTTCAGTTGTCTCTGAGGAGGCAGTTAAAGGTATGGGAGGGCAGGGAAAGAGGAAGAGCAAGTGCACGCTTGCTCCTCTTCTTCCCCCACCCTCCTGTGCCTTTAACTGGGTTCCTGAAGCCAGTTAAAGGCAGGGGAGGGCAGGTGAAGGAGCAGAGCAGGCATGCACCTGTTCTCCCCCCCCCCCCCATGCCTTTAACTGGCACCTAGAGCTCAACCCTTGAGGCTGAGAGAGCATGACTTTTGTGTGTGGTGCCTTCAAGTCATTTCTAATTTATAGTGACCCTAAGATGAAACTATCATGGAGTTTTCCTGGCAAGTTTCATCAGAGGGGTTTTTTCTATTGCTAGCTTGAAGCTGAGAGATTGTGCCTTGGGTTCCCCCCCCCCCCCCGCCCCCCCCCCCCCCCCCCCCCCCCCCCGCAGAAGTCCCACCCCCAGACCTTCAAGTCATTTCACCTGGTGCAGGAACACCACTGAGTTTGGAGACTCAGTCTCTAAAAGGTTCATCATCACTGCTATAGGGGCTAAAACTAGGAACTCTCAACTTTGAATAGCTGCCTCATTTCCACAGAACTATTGATTCAAGCATCTTTCAAGGTGATGCATCTCTCATTTCTCAGAGTATTTTCAGTTAAATTTCTGAGAATATTGAAGAAGCTCACATTCCTTTCTGAGAAGCTTCAGCAAAATGCTTTTGCATCCCAGTTTTAGAGTTGACAAATAGGTTTGAGAATAGGACTATCTACTGGGCCTCTAATTTGGTTCAGGGCCAGTTCTCTGAATCAGACCTGGACCTGCTGTGAACTGGGTAATTCTGTATCCCAGACCGAAATAAAGATTCAGTAATCCAGAACCTCTTATTTCCAGTCTTTTCCCATTGGGTTGCATTCAGAACTTCTTCTTTTAAAAAAAAAAAAAAATTAACATGCACATAAAATTTGGAGACATCATCATCATTATCATCATCTGATTTTAATCTGTGTTGTTTTTAATATGTTGTTTGACTGTAGCATTTTGTGATCTGGGCTAATATTGAACATTACTTTCTCATAGACCTATACTTTCCCTACTCCATCTCTTCCAGAATTCCTTGCCTAAGCCTCTTGTGTGGGATGGGGAGGGACAGACTGAGAACTGGTGCTGCCATGATGCTTTTTTCCTGTTACACAGATCATGATCCTGCTGCCTGGCTGTCTGATGCTGCCTCTAAATTTCTAGTTGTACATTGCTGGTGCTCTAATGTTGTTTACTCTGGCTCATTTTCCTGTCACTACTGAAAGTGAATAGCAATCTTGGGAACCTCTTCCATCTGAAAATGGTCCCAAACAGTGCCCAGCCATATAATGGGGACTCAAGACTGCCTGTTTTCCATTTAACAGCTGGAAAAAAATGACAAAGAGGAACAATTGGGGTGAATGAGTTTCAAAACCTAAGCCTCGGAGGAGGCGTGTGGTCATAGTGGGAGACTCCTTGCTGAGGGGTACAGAAGCAGTGATTTATAGGCCTGACAAGATGTCTCGAGAGGTGTGTTGTCTCCCCGGGGCAAAGATCTATGATGTGACAGAGAGACTGACAAGACTGGTCAAGCCTACTGACCAATACCCCTTCCTTTTGGTCCACCTGGGAACCAATGATACTGTAAGACACAGCCTTCAGAACATCAGAAGGGATTATGAGGCGCTTGGTAGGAAGCTGAAAGAAATGGATGCACAAGTTGTCATCTCGTCTCTTCTGCCAGTTGAAGGGCACGGTCCAGGAAGGGAGAGGAAGATAGAGGATGTGAACAACTGGCTTCACAGATGGTGCCGCCGAGAAGGATTTGGATTCTTCAATCATGGGCTGCGGTTCCATGAGGAGGGACTTCTTGCAACAGACGGGTTGCATCTCACGCCAGTTGGAAGAAATGTTTTTGCCAACAGTCTCAAGAACTTGATCAGGAGGGCTTTAAACTGAGTTCCGAGGGGAAGGGAGACAATATTAAGGAAGGCGAAAGGGATGGCGAAAATAGTCAAACTGACATAGAGGAAACAAGGCAAACAGTGCAAGGACCCAACAGTGGGAGGCAAAAAAACTTGCACAGGCAGCAAGTAAAAGGGAACGATGGTCTGTGATGTCTCTACACTAATGCACAGAGCATGGGAAATAAGCAAGATGAACTCGAACTCCTAGTACAACAAAGCAAATATGATATAATAGGCATCACTGAAACCTGGTGGGATGAGTCTCATGATTGGAATGTGGAAATAGAGGGGTATAACCTTATTAAGAGAAATAGGCCAAATAAGAAAGGAGGAGGAATAGCACTATATGTCAGAGATATTTACACCAGTGAAGAGATCCAGGACATCAATCATGGAAGCCAGGTGGAGAGCATCTGGGTAAAAATTAAAGGAGAGGGAAACAACAAGGATGTTACGGTGGGAGTCTACTACAGACCCCCAAGTCAGACTGAGGAATTGGATGATATCTTTCTAGAACAGATGACCACACAGTCAGAAAAGAGAGATGTAGTAGTGATGGGCGACTTCAACTATCCTGATATTTGTTGGAAGTCAAACTCAGCAAAATCCTCAAGGCCTAGCAAATTCCTCACTTGCCTGGAAGACAATTTCATGGTCCAAAAGGTGGAAGAGGCAACAAGGGGGTCAGCTATTTTAGATCTGATCCTAACCAACAAGGATGACTTGGTTAATGGGGTGCAAGTAGTGGGATCATTAGGTGGAAGTGACCATGTTCTCCTGGAGTTTGTAATACAGTGGAAAGGAGAAGCCAGGCATAGTCAGACACGCATCCTAGACTTTAGGAGAGTGGATTTCAGTAAACTTAGAGAAGTATTGAGGGCAATTCCATGGTCAGAAATACTAAAAGATAAAGGAGTTCAGGATGGATGGGACTTTCTCAAAAGGGAGATACTGAAGGCACAATTTCAAACAGTTCCAGTGAGAAAGAAAAACGGGAGGTGTCTCAAGAAACCAGGATGGATGACTAAGGAACTTTCAACCGAGCTAAGTTTGAAACGGAACATGTATAAGAAATGGAAAAAGGGGGAAATCACAAAAAAGGAATTCAAAGAAATAGCAGGCATGTGTAGGGGTAAAGTCAGAAAAGCTAAAGCACAGAATGAACTCAGGCTTGCTAGAGAGGTTAAGAACAATAAAAAGGGCTTTTTTGGATATGTCCGCAGCAAAAGGAAGAAGAAGGAAACGGTAGGGTCACTGCGTGGAGAAAATTCTAACAGAAGACAGAGAAAAGGCAGAATTACTCAACACCTTCTTTGCCTCAGTCTTCTCAGAAAAGGCAAAGGGTGCTCAACCTGAGGATAATGGAGCAGAGGACAGAATAGGGGCATTTCAGTACAGAATAAGTAAAGAGATAGTAGAGGAACACCTTATTAATCTAATAATAATAATAATGAATTTAAGTCTCCGGGACCAGATGAACTCCATCCAAGGGTATTAAAAGAACTGGCAAATGTAATATCGGAGCCATTGGCAATAATCTTTGAAAACTCCTGGAAAACAGGAGAGATCCCAGCAGACTGGCGGAGGGCAAACGTTGTCCCCATCTTCAAAAAGGGGAAAAAAGAGGATCCCAACAATTATCGTCCAGTTAGTCTGACATCAGTACTAGGAAAGATTCTGGAGCAGATCATTAAACAGAGAGTCTGTGAACATCTAGAAGGCAATGCCATAATCACAAAAAGTCAACATGGGTTTCAGAGAAACAAGTCATGCCAGACAAACCTGATCTCTTTCTTTGATAAAATTACCAGCTTGGTAGATGAAGGGAATGCTGTGGATATAGTATATCTTGATTTCAGTAAGGCCTTTGACAAAGTTCCCCATGACATTCTTGCAAACAAGCTTGTAAAATGTGGGCTAGACAAAGGAACTGTTAAATGGATTAGTAATTGGTTGACCGGCCGAACCCAAAGGGTGCTCAAAAATGGCTCCTTTTCATCCTGGAGAAAAGTGACCAGTGGGGTCCCACAGGGCTCTGTCCTGGGCCCAGTGCTATTCAACATCTTTATCAATGACCTGGATGACAGAATTGGGAGCATACTTATCAAATTTGCAGATGATACCAAATTAGGGGGAATAGCTAATACCCCAGAGGACAGGATCAAGATTCAAAATGACCTGAATAGACTAGAAAGCTGGGCCAAAGCTAACAAAATGAAATTCAACACGGAGAAATGTAAGGTATTGCACTTAGGGCGGAAAAATAAAATGCACAGATATAGGATGGGTGACACCTGGCTGAATGAAACTACGTGTGAAAGGGATCTAGGAGTCCAAGTAGACCACAAGTTGAACATGAGTGAACAGTGTGATGCGGCAGCTAAAAAGGCCAATGCTATTTTAGGCTGCATCAATAGAAGTATAGTGTCTAGATCAAGAGAAGTAATAGTGCCACTGTATTCTGCTCTGGTCAGGCCCCACCTAAAATATTGTGTCCAGTTCTGGGCGCCACAATTCAGAAAGGACATTGAGAAACTGGAGCGTGTCCAAAGGAGGGCGACAAAAATGGTGAAAGGTCTGGAAACCATGCCCTATGAGGAACGACTTAGGGAGCTGGGGATGTTTAGCCTGGAGAAAAGAAGGTTAAGAGGTGATATGATCGCCCTGTTTAAATATTTGAAGGGATGTCATATTGAAGAGGGAGCAAGCTTGTTTTCTGCTGCTCCAGAGAACAGGACCCGGAACAATGGATGCAAGCTGCAGGAAAAGAGATTCCACCTGAACATTAGGAGGAACTTCCTGACAGTTAGGGCTGTTCGACAATGGAATGCACTCCCTCGGAGGGTGATAGAGTCTCCTTCCTTGGAGGTCTTTAAACAGAGGCTGGATGGCCATCTGTCAGGGATGCTTTGATTTGGATTTCCTGCATGGCAGGGGGTTGGACTGGATGGCCCTAGTGGTCTCTTCCAACTCTATGATTCTATGATTCTATGATTCTATGAGATGGCCATCCAGCCTCCGTTTGAAGACCTCCAAGGAGGGAGATTCCACTACACTCCTAGGAAGTGTGTTCCACTGTCAAACAGCCCTTACTGTCAGGAAATTCCTTCTAATGTTGAGGTGGAATCTCTTTTCCTGGAGCTTGCATCCATTGCTCTGGGTCCTAGTCTCTGGAGCAGCCAAAAACAAGCTTGTTCTCTCCTCAATATGACATCAGGGATTTATGTCCTGGATCTCTTCACTGGTGTAACTATCTTTGACATATAGTGCTATTCCTCCTCCTTTCCTGTTTGGCCTATTTCTCTTAAAAAGATTATACCCCTCTATTTCCACATCCCAATTATGAGACTCATCCCACCAGGTCTGTCGGGGATGCTTTGACTTGGATTTCCTGCATGGCAAGGAGTTGGACTGCATGGCCCTTGTGGTCTCTTCCAACTCTATGATTCTATGATTCTAATCATGGAAGCCAGGTAGAGAGCATCTGGATAAAAATTAAAGGGGAGGAAAACAACAAGGATGTTATGGTCGGAGTCTACTACAGACGCCCAAGTAAGATGGAGGAATTGGATGATGCCTTTTTAGAACAGATGACCACACACTCAGAAAGTAGATGTAGTAGTGATGGGCAACTTCAACTATCCTGATATTTGCTAGAAGTCAAACTCAGCAAAATCCTCAAGGTCTAGCAAATTCCTCACTTGCCTGGAAGACAATTTCATGGTCCAAAAGGTGGAAGAGGCAACAAGGGGGTCAGCTATTTTGGATCTGATCCTAACCAACAAGGATGACTTGGTTAATGGGGTGCAAGTGGTGGGATCCTTAGGTGGAAGTGACCATGTTCTCCTGGAGTTTTTTATACCATGGAAAGAAGAAGCCAGGCATAGTCAGACACGCATTCTAGACTTTGGGAAAGCAGATGGGTGATCCCATGGTCATAAATACTAAAAGATAAGGGAGTTCAGGACGGATGGGACTTTCAAAAAAGGGAGATACTGAAGGCACAATTTCAAACAGTTCCAGTGAGAAAGAAAAACAGGAGGTGTCTCAAGAAACCAGGATGGATGACTAAGGAACTTTCAACTGAGCTAAGTTTGAAACAGAACATGTATAAGAAATGGAAAAAGGGGGAAATCATGAAAAAGGAATTCAAAGAAATAGCAGGCATGTGTAGGGGTAAAGTCAGAAAAGCTAAAGCACAGAATGAACTCAGGCTTGCTAGAGAGGTTAAAAAGAATAAAAAAGGCTATTTTGGATATGTCCGCAGCAAAAGGAAGAAGAAGGAAATGGTAGGGCCACTGTGTGGAGAAGATGGCAAAATGCTAACCGGGTACAGAGAAAAGGCAAAATTACTCAACACTTTCTTTGCCTCAGTCTTCTCAGAAAAGGCAAAGGGTGCTCAAACTGAGGATAATGGAGCAGAGGACAGATTTGGGGAATTTCAGGACAGAATAAGTAAAAACATAGTAGAGGAATACCTTGTTAATCTAAATGAATTTAAGTCTCCAGGACCAGATGAACTACATCCAAGGGTATTAAAAGAATTGGCAAATGTAATATCGGAGCCTTTGGCAATAATCTTTGAAAACTCCTGGAGAACAGGAGAAGTCCCTGTTGGGCTAGACAAAGTAACTGTTACATGGATTTGTAACTGGTTGACCGACCGAACCCAAAGGGTGCTCAACAATGGCTCCTTTTCATCCTGGAGGGAAGTGACCAGTGGGGTCCCACAGGGCTCTGTCCTGGGGCCAGTGTTATTCAACATCTTTATCAATGTCTTGGATGACAGAATTGGAGGCATACTTATCAAATTTGCAGATGACACTAAATTAGGAGGAATAGCTAATACTCGAAAGGACAGGATCAAAATTCAAAACGACCTGAATAGCCGAGAAAGCTGGACCAAAGCTAACAAAATGAAATTCCAAACAGAGAATGTAAGGTACTGCACTTAGGGCAGAAAAATAAAATGCACAGATATAGGATGGGGGACACCTGGCTGAATGAAACTACATGTGAAAGGGATCTAGGAGTCCAAGTAGACCACAAGTTGAACATGAGTGAACAATGTGATGCAGCAGCTAAAAAGGCCAATGCAATTTTAGGCTGCATCAATAAAAGTATAGTGTCTAGATCAAGAGAAGTAATAGTGCCAGTGTATTCTGCTTTGGTCAGGCCCCACCTGGAATATTGTATCCAGTTCTGGGCACCACAGTTCAAAAAGGACATTGAGAAACAGGAGCGTGTCCAAAGGAGGGTGACTAAAATGGTGAAGTGTCTGGAAACCATGCCCTATGAGGAACAACTTAGGGAGCTGGGGATGTTTAGCCTGGAGAAAAAATGATTAAGAGGTGATATGATAGCCCTGTTTAAATATTTGAAGGGGTGTCACATCGAGGAAGGAACAAGCTTGTTTTCTGCTGCTCCAGAGAACAGGACCAGGAACAATGGATCCAAGCTGCAGCAAAAGAGATTCCACCTCAACATTAGGAGGAACTTGCTGACAGTAAAGGCTGTTCGACAGTGGAACACACTCCCTCGGAGTGTAGTGGAGTCTCCTTCTTTGGAGGTCTTTAAGCAGAATCTGGATGGCCATCTGCCGGGGATGCTTTGATTTGGATTTCCTGCATGGTAGAAAGGGGTTGGACTGGATGGCCCTTGTGGTCTCTTCCACCTCTACGATTCTATGATTCTATGACACATACAGATTCATTAAACAGACAAAGTAAGAAAGACAAGGGGAACATAGAGCTAGGCTGTTGAACTTGACAGAAGAAAGTTAAAAGAAGACTTAGTGAGAGAAACAGCCACACACCCCTCACCATCAGAGGATATTGACTCTAACGTCAATAACAGGATATTGACTGTATAAGTTCAGACAGTTGAGGAATGCTGGTGAATTCATGCTTCAGAATGCACATTAGGGATATCACTGAACACATCCCATCTCCTCTTCTCGCTGTCTGCAGCACACCATCCTGTCACCTTCCTTGTCTAGGCATAGATAGGCTGGGCATCATACACTTGTGGAAGCAGACTAAGCTGGGTGTGGAAGTGTATGCACAAACAGATGCTATGTGTTTTGTTGAACAGTCTGATCCACCAATTGGGATTGTGAACATGAAGCTCCAATTACATTCTCTGGTTAGCATATTAGGGACTCAGAACTTGCTGTCAGTGTCTTCTCCTACTATTTTTTCCTCCTTGATGATAACTGCTCTGCAGTGTATCAAAACAGGATCATATTGACCAGGGGATTCTCAGAGTTCTAGTCCAAAAAACTACTTCTTTCAAACTCTGAATGAAATTAAATCCATTGCGAGTCTGCCTGAAATGTGTCTTTGTTATCCCAAGCCCTGCTATTTCTATGCCATATCAGGTTGTTGGGTGCTTTGAAGCAGTATTTTTTGTGAAGCAGCACTGTGCTGGTGAAATTCTCTTCATTGTTCTTAAGAAGGCTGTTGAAGATAACATTGTTTTGCCAAGTCTTTCATGTTTAACACTATGCTCTGATTTTCCTATTAATCCTTTGTTTTCCTGGCTGAAATCCTGAGAGTATCTTACTTGTATGTGTTCCCCTATAGAAGTGGTTGGACATTTTTCTCTGATGCAGAACAGCTGCACTCAGTTCCAGATTGCAAATGCCAAGTTGCATGTGCAATACCATTGCAGGTGCACATTGGTTTGTACATTGGGTTTTGCATGAGGATGCATGAAGCTGCCATCAGCACGAGCGTTATATAATCAATGCAACCTTGTGTTTAGATTTATGGAGACACATGGAGGATTATGCTGGAGAACCTGAACGCAGCATCCAAGCAACAGTAATTTAGTGTGTAGTTTTCTGAATTGTATGTATTGTACTCTTTCAAATTTGTTTTTATTTGTACACCTTCCCACAGGCTTATTGAAGGAGGAATCATTTAAAAGATGAAAAATAAATCTTTATCAGGGTATTATTATTATTATTATTATTATTATTATTATTATTATTATTATTATTAT
>NC_056525.1:14491428-14512588 GCF_019175285.1 Sceloporus undulatus | reverse complement strand
CATCTGATAATAGAGGTTACAAATGTGTGAGATAGACTTGCACATTCCTAACTGTCATTTCCAGCCCCTTCCCACTAGTGAGTGAGGGCACAAGGAGCAGAAACAAGATCTGAGTCACAATTCCTTGTCATATGGCAGATCAATGGTGAGTTAGGAATGGAAGAGTCATCCTGCTGTGCCCTGAGTGCCAGAAGAACAGACCTCCATTGTATGGTGTGATTGCTTCGTGTTAAAGTAGATTTGGGGCACTGGGTCAGGAGATGATAGATAGTTATATTTTTGTAACTACATCAGCAATTTAGGCTCCCAGCCTATTATTATCATTGTTTTTGGTGTTGTCAGTAAGTCCATGTTGGCTTTTGCTATCTCTCCTCTGGTGCTGTAAAATGGAAGTTTGAAGGAATATATATATCCCCATTCAGATCTTGGTGTTGCTTCTCTGTATGATGAAACTACTACCCTATGGTGTATGATAACCCCTGTTAAAATGGCCAATTGCCACTTTACCTGCAGTGTACACAATCACCTATAAATATCTATTCTAATGTCAGAAAACCTCATTAGGAGTGACAAAGAAGCATGTTCCACTCACTTGCCATCAAATATTTCCAAAAGAATGAAAAGACCGAGATGGTCTTGCTGAGCCAATACTAATTATTTCAGCATCCAGAGGGCTTTGGGATTCATGTTAATTCTCAAGTCTCTCTTTAGCTCAAATTCATTCCCCTGTGTAAACATGGCAGAGCACAAATTATTTGACCATCCCTTCGTAATTTGTCCCTCATTCTCGCATGCCAATTATCTCAGCTGACCCCAACCTCTGCTTTCTGAAGTTGGGATTTTCAAGCTGACTTTGAAAAGGATTCTCTTTTGCACACCCAAGCGTAGCGAGTGTTTAGGTCTCTCGGATACATAAGTGCATTCCATGCTGCTGAGTGCTCTTTTACATTAATGGTACCTCTTGTTAATGAAGATCAGAAAAGCATATTCAACAAGCAGCATTAAGTATGGGTCCTAGAGAAAGCCTGAAATGGAAAAGGAAAAGATCTAAGTAAACATGAGGCAGAATTAACAGTATATAGGAATCAGCATTATACCAAGAGAGACTATTTGTCCATCCAAGCCACAAATATTTGATCTATATTGACTGGTAGATACTCCACAAGCAGAAGTCTTTTGCATCAACAGCAAATTGACCCCTTTAACTCAGTTTGTCTGGGACTGGACCTGTATATACCCTCAGAATGAACAAGCCGTGGTACTGTCTCTAATAGAAGCTCTGTTCTGGTGCAGTTTTGGGATGGGATGGGAGCATGCTTTTTGGACTTCAGTTGCCAGAATCCATTAGATTGGAATTTCAGTCCAAAAAAGGTTAAATTTCCTCAGCTAGGGTCTAGTGAATGATGTTTTCAATTCACACCATTAAAATTTGGATTAGAAGCACAGCTATAACGCCCTGGGGTAATGTCTGACTTTCCTCCCCTCTTGATTCATAATGTAGAAAATATATTCTTGTCCTTTCCCAGAACAATACTGGAAAATGGTTTCAAGGCCAGAGTTTTCTAGAGTTGTATTCTAGAACATGGCCACATAGCCCGAAAAACCCACAAAAAACTATGTTCTGGAGTTTGGTGATTTCTTAGCAAACTTTCCAAGCATCCTCTCTCATGATGAATGAGAATTTTTCTGTGAATATCCTTAGCATCTGTAAAGAGAGCTATGTTGAGTCTCTTGCATGATGGCTTCTCTGGACAACCTTTGATCCTCCTACATGAATCCCATTCCTTAATAGCTACAGATAAGTCAACAGCACTTTTAACATTTCAGGCTAGCGAAGAGCTTAATGCTGCATAATGGACCCAGACCTACCACTGGTAACGCCGGGGGTGTTTGCGGTTTGTTTCATTTTGTTCCTGTGATTGATTATATTTATTAGAAATCTGCAGATTTTATCCTCCAAGGAACTGATAAAGCTTCCTGCCGTTGGTATAATGAAGACAATCCGTCGTAGAAGAAGGCTTGATTGTCTAATGACAGCTCTATACGTCTGTAAAAATGAAGTCGTGGCAAAGATGTCAATAAAAGTGCCGCATGCTTTTGTAATGCAGAGATGTTTGCCTCATTGTAATAACAATATTTTTGCAGCTATTTCTCAATCTGAACGAGCGTCAACAAACACAGCAACCAGCCCTGATGAGTTATTTTTCTTACATACATCAGATTGTTGTTCAGTCTTTTGTATTGTTTTATTTATTTTTTTAAAAAAATAATGAAAACTCAGCAAAAACAAAATAATATTTTTCCCCTTTCCAAATCAGCAGAAAGGGAAGAAGAACACATCGGCAGATCTCTTGCAGCAGCCCAGCGATACTCTGCTACCGTGGCGCCATCACCAGAATTCACATGGGCTCAGACGGCAGAAGCGAGACTGGGTTATCCCTCCAATCAATGTGCCTGAAAATTCGAGAGGACCCTTCCCTCAGCAACTGGTTAGGGTGAGTGTAATGGCTGAATAGTTTTATCTCCATGGTATCATCCGTGATGCGGGACCACCACATATGAAAAAAGATGGTTGAATTGTTTACCTTCCAAACCCTTATTGGTGGTGCATCATCTCCCAAGAGAAAGCTTATTTCTTCAAAAAAAGTCAACAGAAGTATTACCTTTCTTACCTTTTAATACATATCACAGTTTTATACACACACACACATTAAACATTAAAATTTGACTTCCTACCATTCAGCTGTTGGCTAAAATGGTTATATAGTATTCCTTCTATTGCTAAATTTTGTTTATCTAATCTATCATATCCATTAGCAATAATGTACCCCATTTTTTCTCTCACAGCTATCCCATACTGCAGAAATAAATCAGTTTGACACGACTTTAACAGTCATGACTCCATCCTTTGGAATGGAATTCTGGAGTTTGTATATTGGTGAGTTTAGTAAATTGGTCTGTAAATGAGGTCTGGTGTCTCACCAAACTAAAAATCCCAGCTTTCGGTAGCCTAGGGTCATGGCCTAACTGGTGTCAAATTGCTTTATTTGCAGTGTGGATACACACTCAGATATATTCAGCATCTCCCAGTGTTTCTTGAAGTTCCAAAATGTGTTCTCTCTTAGTAGTCTTGTTTACTTGTCCATTTTGATGAAGTTGCATAGATTCAATGTCCGTTCTTCTTGCATTGGAGTTTTTGCTTCTTTCTAATATATATATACTAATGTAGCCGTTGTTAACATAAACAATATTACTCTTTCTCTTTTTCTAAATTATCAACTAATATATTTAACAAACTTTGGATTGTTCTGGTTTCACTTCAAACTTTATTTTCTATTTTTTAAAAATTAATTTGGACCCAGTATTCATTTGCTTTTTTGCAGGACTACCACATATTTAAAAGATACAATATTAGCAGTACATTTCCAATATTTGTTGGGAGATCCTTTATCCATTTTTGATAATTTGTCTGGAGTCAAATACCATTGGTAAAACATTTTATAATAATTGTCTCTCAGATCAAAACTCAATATAAAATTTTATATTTTTAGATCATGTCTTCTCCCATTGATCCAACTGTATTATTTGTCCAATATTTTGTGCCCATTTGTTCCGAAAATCCTTAATTGACTCCTCTTCCATTTCTTTCTTAAGAGTATTTGGTATAATTTTCCAATTCAAAGCTTGCCTTCTGAACATAATAGTATCTCAAAATCTGTTGTTTTTTTTAATCCTTGAATCCTTTATTTTTAAAAAATCCTTCTTGAATCATTCCTGCCACCCAATATGTGTTGTCATTGTTGATACATTGTGGGGGGAAACACTCTTCACGTGCTTGAAGTTACCTTTGTTTATATTAGTAATCTTAAAAAGAGGCAATTACTTGTTAACAGCCCCCTCGCTACCTTTTTCACCAACTACAATTAGCCAGGTTGGTTTTACTTTTCTGTTCAGTTGAACAAGCCTCCCATTAGCCAGTTGTTAAATATTTGTGATTGTCTCTAACCTCCTTCAGCAAGTTAGTAATATTTAAGATCATTCTGTGACATCACCTCACTAAGTGGCATGGCTGTATATTATAGTTTATAGGGAGACTTTTAGTCTTAGCCCCAAACACTTAGAAAATATGCCAAAAGAAAGCCTGAGTGAGAAATAGTGTATATGGATATGTTTGCTGTCAACAACTGCAGCAAAACATAAGCCCACACCATATATTTTTCTATCCACCAAGTGTTTCATTTTGGAAGCAAAAACAAATATTGTATAAAACAAATAAAAGGAAGAAGTAAAAGCCACCAGCCGACGTTTTGTCAAGCTGTCCCCTGGAAGAAAATTGCAATGTAATTGCAAGAAATTTAAGAAAATAATTGGACAAAATGAGGGTGCGTCATTTGCATGCCTTGTCAGGAAACAATGCTTCCTGAGTTCTTTCCAGGATTAAAATGAATGCTGTCATTACCTGCTCCATACTGATTAGCCATTGCCTTGCTAAGCACATGACACTCGGAAGAGAAAAGTGGTTTGTTCAATCCCTCCAAGGTGCAAGCAGTCTTGATAACATAAATTACATCTGAAAATTTACTTTCTTAGCCCACTGTGTACCCAGGATGATACATGAAATGTAAGGGGGATGTTTGAGTACTAGAAGCAAGCTCATATTGTCTCCTTTCTATCCACTCTTTGTATAGTTGTGGCAGCTGGTGAAGCAAGTAACGCTTCCCAAATTACAAGTTATAGAAAGGGAAAGAACCTCAGATGCACACAGATATTACTCTCATTGTACCTACATAAGGTACTGGAGAATCCTGCCTTAAATTGTGTAGTGTCCAGTTGTACAATCATCTAGGCAAATGATTGGTGCTTGTTGTGACAAACACTGTAAGGTAGGAGTAGGGAACCTGAGGGAGGACTGCATTTCACATCAGCCCCAGCAAGCATGGGCAATTGTTGTGAATTATGGGAACTATAGTCCTGAACATCCAAATGGCATCAGGTTGATGTCAGTGCTATAAACTATGCCTTGCACTAGATGACATCCAAAGTCCCTTCCAGTTCTGTGATTCTGTTATGTTTTGCTTTTGCTTTTCCTGAATATTTTTGTTCATTTTCACTGGATAACCCCAATATCTATAGATGTGTTTATGCAATGGTCTTCTTTAGTCATGAGGGACAGCATTTTCCACCTGGTTGACATAGGAGTTTAGCATGGCACCAAACTGGTATTTATCATGAGCAGATTGACATAGGTACTGTACATAGAGTAATCATAGAATCATAGAATTGGAAGAGACCACAAGGGCCATCCAGTCCAACCTCCTGCCATGCATGAATTCATAATCAAAGCATCCCCGACAGATGGCCATCCAGCCTCTGTTTAGAGACCTCTAAGGAAGGAAACTCCACTACACTGCGAGGGAGTGTGTTCCACTGTTGAACAGCCCTTACTGTCAGTAGGTTTCTCCTAATGTTGAGGTGGAATCTCTTTTCCTGGAGCTTGCATCCATTGTTCCGGGTCCTAGTGTCTGGAGCAGCAGAAAACAAGCTAGCTCCCTCCTCAATATCACATCCCTCCAAATATTTAAACAGGGTATCATATCACCTCTTAACCTTCTCTTCTCCAGGCTAAACATCCCCAGCTCCCTGAGTCGTTCCTCATAGGGCATGGTTTCCAGACCTTTCACCATTTTAGTCGCACTCCTTTGGACACACTCCAGTTTCTTAACATCCTTTTTTAAATTGTGGTGCCCAGAACTGGACACAATATTCCAGGTGGGGCCTGACCAAAGCAGAATACAGTGGCACTATTACTATACTTTTATTGATGCAACCTAAAGTTGCATTGCCTTTCTTAGCTGCCACATCACACTGTTGACTCATGTTCAACTTGTGGTCTACTTGGACTCCTAGATCCTTTTCACACATAGTTTCATTCAGCCAGGTGTCACCGATCCTATATCTGTGCATTTCATTTTTCCTCCCTAAGTGCAGTACCTTACATTTCTCCATGTTGAAATTCATTTTGTCAGCTTTGGTCCAGCTTTCTAGTCTATTCATGTCATTTTGAATTTTGATCCTGTCCTCTGGGGTATTAGCTATTTTGGTGTCATCTGAAAATTTGATAAGTATGCCCCTAATTCTGTCATCCAAGCCACTGATAGATGTTGAATAGTATTGGGCCCAGGACAGAACCCTGTGAGACCCACTGGTCACTTCTCTCTAGGATGAAGAGCAGCCATTATTGAGCACCCTTTGGTGCACTTCTTCACTGATTTTCTTTTCAAAGGAAACAATGAAAAATTTAGAAACTCTCTTCTCACTTTGAGAAACATTTTGCAAACTGTGCAATTTATATTATTTTCTGCACAGAAAATGTTGCTTTCTGTTTACCCCCACCACTGTTTTCCACACAAAATATCACATGTGAATTTTGCCCAGAATAAGACTTGAGCTACAAATTATCTGCTTAGGAAATAACATTTTCTACACAGAAATTAATGTTTCTGCAGAAAATAAAAATTTCTGCATGGAACTATTATTTTCTATGCAAAAGTCCTGCTGATATCTATGCAAAACAATTATATGTGACATTTGTGCATTTGTGTAGAATATGTTCCTAACTGCAAAGATTTTCATCATCCAATCAGGATTTCTTAACACTCAAGAAACAGTTTTCTTTTGACCTTTTTTGAAATATTTCCCCTCTTCCTAACATGGGAGGCATTTTCCAAAACAGCAATGGGCATTTTCTGTCTCAGAATCCAGGACACTTACATTAATAAATTGTAGGCCAAACTGCAGGCTTAGGGCAACCAAACAATGACCCCACCCTCCAAAACTGTATCTCTACATTTTCACAATACCACCCAGAATGCACTAAAATACAGGGGGAAAAGCATATAAACAAATTAGTAACATACAAAGTACCTGTGATGGACACTTTAGTGCTGAGTGAAAAGCTGAACTTCAAAAAAGTTGTGGATCAACAGTAAAACAGCAAAACCAGTCCTAAAAATCAGGGCAAAAATTAAGGTGGAGACATTTTTGTGTAACACTAGGGAAGGGAGGCACTATTGTAAAACATTTTATCTCACTTTTTCAAATTGGAGTTTGGTAACAGTAAGGGGGGGGGGGTTAATGCAGTTGGATGTGGAGAGTGACAAATCAAAGCTGAATTATTCCTAAAAGCCAAAATGACTAAACTGAGGCTATCATACTTTGGTCACATCATAGGACAACACGAACCTTTGGGAAGACAAGAATTTTGGGGAAAGTTGAATATAGAGAGCAAAGAGAGAAACTCACGCTAAAGATAGATTTGATCAAGAAAAGTGCAATGCTGCCTTTTCCAGATTTGAGCACTGATGGCTGGGGCTCATGAAGGTTTACCATTCATAGGGTCACCGTGAGTTGAAGCAGAAAACAGTAGCAAGAGTTCCTTGTCCCTTCTCCCCCTCATTTCCCACATGAAATCAGCACATGCAGAGCTTGTTTTCTCAACCAGAAAGGAAAAGACACAGAGGGTCTACATCACTGCTTTTCATTGTGGGAGTAGCCTCTGAGATACTGCCCCAAATTCATCATCATTAAGGGTATTTTGGCCTGTTCAGTCAACCATCCATATGCATGGTTTCTGCATCCACTGATTCAGTCATCCATGGCTTTAAAATATTCTATTTTTTCTTGATTTTGCAATTTTGTGTAAGGGATACCATTTTGCTACACCATTATATTTATTGGGACTTGAGCATCTACAGGTTTTGGTATCCACAAGGGGGCTTGGAACCAAATCCCAATCTAAATCTCTTTAATGTGATAATTAAGACAAAATATCATGTTGGCAGAAACCTCCCTGCCTGACACAGATATTCTTCTTTTAAAAAATGTAGGTGACCACTTTTGTTCTGTTTTCAGATGTTCCTGATTGTAGATCCAGAAACATTCACACATCTATTTTCTATTCAGGACAGTGAAAATAACTGAAATCAGTAGGGAAACTGAGTGCATGGAAAACTGGCTAGCTGAGGGTGAAATGGAAATACCCACCATGGTTATATGCTCAGTTGGATGGATCTTGTCCCAGAGTAGAAGAAATTTAAAAGAAGCACACACATGATACACAGCTCTAGTGCTGGCCACAGCTCAGGTTAAAGTTCAGGCTGGAGCCAGGGCTTCCAAGACAGGTCAGCTATTTCAAGGCAGGAAGATGGGAGAAGAGGGGACAGGAGACAGGTTGAAGGAAGTGCATAGAAAGAAGTGGTGAACACTGACAAACTCAAAGGAGGAGAGATAGGAATGGAGTACATTGGAGGAGAGTGGAGATAGTCAGGAGGTAAGGCAAGAGATAAAGTGAAGGAGGAGAAAGGAAAAGGAGGCCAAGAAGAGATTAATGGAGGGCAGTGAAAGGAGAACCATTGACAAGTAGACAGCGAAGAGGGAAAAGGTGGGAAGCCTGGAAAGAAGCATCAGCTTACCAGGGAATGACAGAGGCCTAGGTAGAGTAGAAACAAGTGGGGAAGTAGCTGGAAATAGCAGAGAGACAGAGAAGGCGAAGCCAGAGAGGGAACTAGGCTTGTGGAAGAGGATAGCAGGGAAGAGAGATGCACAAATTGGAGGGCAATGAGAAATAGGAGGTCTGCAAAAGATGCAAGAAGAGTGGAAAGGCATTTCATTTTCATTTTTGTTGTTCTTGTTAACTGAAATGCTTCCAGGAGTTATGGCCTCACTCCTGGAGGCAAAGGTTGCAACACAGTGTCTCCCCAAGATTTTGGTGAGATGGAGTAATTTTATTTATTAAGGTTATAAAAAATACTTTTACCCCACTACATCTTCATTCCTGTCTCACTGACCTACCTTTTGACTCTAGAGAATCACTCTGAGCATTTGTTTTTCATCCATTAGGTGTGGAGCGGCTTTGGATCCCATCCCAGGAGAAAGACTGGGTATCCATTCAATAAATAAAATAATAAATAAATAAATTATGATCACCAGGATCTTTAGGCATCCAGTGTATAAAAATAACACACACACACATTTTAAAAGGAGTGTGACTATGTCCTTTTTGCAGCCGGCTGGATCCTGTTTCCATTTCTTTTATAGGTCAAACTCATTTAAAATTCATGGGCAAATCTTTTTTGGCTCTCAGCTCCTCATCCGGCTTTCTATTGTGCATAGAGAAAGTTCCATTTTATGGGAAGTTGATTAGCAGCTTGTCAGTATTTTTAGCAGGGCTGCGCATGAATGAAGTTTCAATCCTTGCCAAGGTGAATAAAGCTGGATGGAACCCGCATGAGCTTGAAGTACAACCTCTTTCCCATTCTGCTGGGATGAGCTGTAATTCTCTGTTCATTAAAGCATTTCATTCTTGGGAAAATATGGTAAATGAAACAAGCAGTGCTATGTTATTCTTGCAAATGTATTCAGCCCTCTCTGTCAATTGCAATCGCTCTTCATTCCAGGAGTTTTGCTTGTAAGCTTCAACTAATATGTGGGCTTGATTAACCAGTATTCAAAGTATGCCACAGAGCACAGACTAAAACCATTATCAGACATTATCATCAGGCTAAATGATCTCACTTGGTAGATAGTGACATCACAACAGGAGGCAGTTAGTCTAACTTATATGTATTTGTGACAAGACGAATATAACTCAGAATGCAGCAACCATGCTCTGTCTTTCTCATTAGGGGAGGACTTGTTGCCACAATTCTATTCGCTCCCAACCCACCAAACTATATACATTTAGTATATAGATGCTACAACATCTTTTGCTTGGGCCACATTTACACTGCAGAAATTATCCAGTTTGACACCACTTTAACTACCATGAATCAATTCTTTGCAATTCTGGGATCTGTAGTTTCTTGTGGCACCAGAGCGCTCTGACAGAGAAAGCTATATGTCTCACAAAACTACAATTCCCAGAATTCCATAGCATTGAGCCATGACAGTTAAAGTGGTGTCAAACTGTATATTTCTGCAGCCTCAGTTAGTTTCTAACATGCTACAAGATTCCTTCCCATACTGGTATTCCAGACTAGAATGGCTGTGTGGCTATATTCAACTGTGTTTGTGGTGCTGTTTCCTCTTTTGTCTCTAACAGCCTTGACAACTTTAACAGATACAAAGATAGGACATATAGGTTGCATCTGCACTGCAGAAATAATCCAGGTTGACACCACTTTAACAGCAGAGGTGATATGATAGCCCTGTTTAAATATTTGAAGGGATGTCATATTGAGGAGGGAGCAAGCTTGTTTTCTGCTGCTCCAGAGAACAGGACACGGAACAATGGATGCAAGCTACAGCAAAAGAGATTCCACCTAAACATTAGGAAGAACTTCCTGACAGTAAAGGCTGTCCGACAGTGGAACACACTCCCTCGGAGTGTAGTGGAATCTCCCTCCTTGGAGGTCTTTAGACAGAGGCTGGATGGCCATCTGTCAGGGATGCTTTGATTTGGATTTCCTGCATGGCAGGGGGTTGGACTGGATGGCCCTTGTGGTCTCTTTCAACTCTATGATTCTATGATTCTATGAATTCTGGGAACTGTAGTCTATTGTGCTGTCTGACAGTTAAGGCTAAATGTCTCACAAAACTGCAGTTCCCAGTATTTCATTCCATTGCACCATGGCAGTAAAAGTGGTGTCAAACTGAATTATATATGTAGTGCAAATGCTACGCAAATATTTCTTGCCAGGAACAGCTGCCTTTGTTGAATTTGACCAATGTGGAGAATTTTGTTCAGTTCATTTTTCATAAAGGCAAGTGAAAATTCTCTCATTCCTTCATAAATAGGATAGATGTAACTTGAAATGTTTTTTTTTTTTAAAAAAAAAGAAACAAATGCAAAAGCAAGGAAAACAGTCTTGGGAACCAAATACCTAATTTTAGTCATCTATCTGTTTATCTCTTTGGGTTTTTTTTCCTGTTTGTTGCCTTGTAATTTACTTTTGTCTTGGTTGGCTAATGTGCAGCCAAACAAGGAATGCCAAAAGAAACTATGTCTCACTTTTGTTCTATTCAGAAATTTCAGCATCCTTTTAAACATCTTTGATATCAGCCCTTTGGAGAAGATGGAAATTATCCATCATAGCCTGGTGTTCCTGAAGCGTCTTGCTGTTTGGAACTTAATATTTCAGAAACCATTAACCTCTAACTTCATGAGGGGGAAAAAAAGAACAGATGGTATTTGCCGGCAGCCATGCAATGTTTGTTGAGGACAGACCCATGAAGTCGTTCTTGAAAAGATAATAAAGATCTTCCTTTCTTCCTAAGGAGACCTTGGACAGTGGTCCAATGGGGCATGGAAGCTTATTTGAGTAGGAAGCCAAGTGCTCCCCTGGCATGTAGCTACATGAAAGAAAAAATGAATATCTTGTCCCCAAAATTTAAAAGAAGTCCTACAAATGAAATTTTCCTTCACTCCCTAAATTTCTGGCATTGCAAAGAGAGACAATGAAAATTGTTCACACCTAGAACTCGTATATTTGCTGTGTTTGCATTCCCTTGGTATCCTTGCCTCTCCCTTTCTCTTAGATGCCCCACTGAAGCTTTAAATTACTGCAATGCTACAGATTTAGAGACTGAAGAAAAATGTTATGGGGGAAGGACAGAATTCATATGGGGGCAATACCCTCCCCACCCCACTCTATCCCTTGGCCCTCTTGACCCCTTCTGTGGGCTGGATGACACCCACTTGGAAAGTTATGTGACATTTTGGGTTCATTGTTTAGTGAGGATTTAGGTCATTAACAATTGCCTGACCATGCTGATGCCACCACAAGACCTGCTCTATGCATGGAAAGCAGGATGGGGAATTTGAATATTATAGTCAAAGATACCAGTCACGTGGACACATTTACATCCATGCTGTAGTGTTTGTGTAAAGACCAGAGGATTTATTGCACAAACCCCATTCTCGCCAGAGTTGCACTTTCCAGTGAAGATGTCTGTTGGAATTCCATGCATCATTACATGTTTTAGCAATTGCATAACTGCTGCCATCATGACTCCTTAATTTCAGTTCTTTGCCCTATGTCCTACCAAGCATTCCTTCCAGGGTATGCATGTATGTATGTATGTATTTATTTATTTATTTATTTATTTACATGTTTTTGCAGCATTCTAGAGCGCTGCTACTGTACTTTAATTCTTTTTTTAAGAGAACAAATAGAAACAAAAGTAATCAGGCTGCTTGGGAATAGCGAGAGGGAACTGAAAGAGGAGGGGATACTGACTATATGTGAATGCCAATAAGGTGACTGCCCTAGCAGTGACAATTTGCCCCAGGAGACTTATGCTATTGAGAGATCATTGATGGGTTTTCCCCATCAATGAAAAGGAACAACCTAATTCTTGTTGAGAGACACAGCAGCTGTGGGTTGGAGGCATTGTTGTGTGATAAGTATCATCAAAGCGACTTTCTCCCGGATCTAATCACAGTTTAAAAGCTCCATGTAGTAATTTCTAAGAACACATAGAAACTTGGCTTAGGGAGTAGCTGCCTAGAGATCAAAAGTGGAGCAAACATAGACTAATGGAGGCTGGTCTCATGTTACTTGAGCAGTGGTTGATTTTGGGCTTCAGCTCAAATTTGGAGGAACTATCCTGTAGCTTGTACTTGAAAGGAACTCTCCAGAGTGCTGAACTCTGTCTCCAAAATAGGTCCAGCACACTGGATAGCCCCTGTAACATTTGGACCCAAGCCCAAAATGGATTTTTGCTCTCTTGGTATCAGCTCCTCCAGTTACCACTGGCAGGAAAGGATCCCTTTCCTCCCTCCATCAGCCTAGATTTGAAAAAGAGAAGACTAAGCTCTTCACCTTCCTGGTCCTTGATAGAGTTCTTTCCAAGCCATATATCTTAGGATATCTGAATTACTGGAGCAAAGCGTTGCACAAAGGGCCCTGCATCCTATTGTTATACTTGACTAGAGTAGACTGGCTGAATCAGTGAAATTTCCCCTTCTGGTGACTTGTCATTCAATCATTGATTTAATGGATCCATTCTGGTGGAACCCTAGTGGTGCAGTGATTAAATACTGGTAGTGCAGCCTCAAGGTTGTGAGTTTGATCCCAGGCCTCCAAAGCTGACTCTGCTTTCCATCCTTTTGTAAGCCAGTAAAATAAGTACTCAGCTTGTTGGGGGCAATTGGCTTACAGATTGTAAACCACTTACAGAGTCCTGAGTTCACTAAGTGGTATAGAAATGTAAATGCTATTGCTATTGCTACTCTAATTAGGACTAACCAACAGGATTATAGATACTGAGTTGTGTTGGCAAAGAAAGTAGCTTGCCTCTTATCTTGCCACTTCTTGTCCTTGGTCATATACCTACAAAAATATGAGGGAGCCATTGTGTTTCCCAAATAGGCAAGCTACTTACTTGATCAGTGATGACCAAGACTGTGTGCCTTTTGTGTTTCCACAGCTACAGGATGAGGAAGGTGTTGTTGGTATTAGAGACTTGACTTGTGGGAAATCTCAACTGTTGTGTTACTTTGAAAATAAGTGTCAAGTCCTCATGACTGTTAGCCCAAGAATGAGAGAAACTCTATGCCAAATAAATTGTTGTTGGGTATCTTCAAGTCATTTCCCATTTATTATGGTGCTACCTAGGGAGCCCTGGTAGTGCAGTGGTTAAATGTCGGTATTGCAGCCACAAGGTTGTAAGTTTTGTCCCAGGGACTAGGATACTGGGAGACCAGGTCTTGAATCCCCACTCAGCCAGTGGGGGAGCCTGAGCAAGTTTCACTCTTTCAGCCTCCAAGGACGGCAAAGACAAACTCCCTCTGAACAAGTCTGGTGAAGAAAACCCCTGATATGTTCACTTTGCAGTCACCATATGTCAGAAATTACTTGAAGGCACACCATCACAACAATTGAGCTTCCTATATTTGTTAAAAATAATTCTAACTTGAAACGTAGGAAACTGATATTTTATCCTATTACTGCTGCCAGATTAGAAGTAACCAAATGTTGGAAGTCAGGTGACCTCTCCATTCAGAACTGGTGGTCTAGAATTTGAGGTATGAGGTTGATGGAGAAACTGTCTGCTCCGACAAGGTTTTGCATTGGACACAAAAAGACTGACACATTTCAAGAAGACTGCATGATCTTTATTGTCTATGTTAAACATCAGTCCCACCGCATCCAACCTCCTGCTTCACAGGTGGATCTTTGGATGGACACTCTACACCTTGACAAACCAGACTCTTTGGCTCTTGCTGACAACTATTTTTTTTAAAAAATTCTTCTGAAGAGTAGCTGTTCATCAGATTCATATCCTTGTCCCTAGTAGTTAGTTGCTATTGTTGTTGTTATTATTGTTTTGGTCATTATTCTACAAACATTATGTGTTTTATTGTAAAAATTCAATAAAAATTTAATTAGAAAGAAAGAAAGAAAGAAAGAAAGAAAGAAAGAAAGAAAGAAACTATCCTGGATGCATTTTGGAAAAAGCTTTCATGTGGTCTCTGGAAAGTTTTTAAAAATATATATTTATACATGGTGTACCTAATCTGGTTAAGATTTCACATGTGGATATTGCTGATGTAGGATAAAAACATTTGCTGAAACAAGTTGAGCTGCTCTTCGTTTGTAGTTTTGGAATCTAGCCCCATTTTTTCCTCTGCCTCTGGTATCAAATTTTGTGCGAAAGAAGTAATGCCTGGAAACACATTTACTTCAGTAAGTGTTATATACCTGTAATTTGTTATTAAGTAAACAACTGTGTATAGGGCATAGCTTTGGCTTTCTCCCAAGGTCTATTAGTTACTCATAACTGCCACAGAAAAGTCTATCAAGGTGTGTATCTTGAAACTCCCACAGCTAAAGCAGAGCTTAACTTTATCACTGAGCAAAATCAGGACTCTAACAAGGTATTCTCCACATGGAAAATCTTACAAACCAGGCAGGATCGCCTGATAATGTTCCAAAGCAAACTCTGTTCTCCAAAGTAATGTACCCTGTGTTGTCCTCTCAGGCTGAGATCAGTGAAACAGATGGGCATGTGGGAGTTATTTAGTAGATATTTAAGTTTTTTTTTTTTAAAAAAAAATCTCCTATGTACCTTATGTACACAGGGTAGTATGTGCACTGTTGCTATGGCAGCTAGTAAAAGCTTTTTCTCAAATGGCCAATTAAGAAAAAAATCAGCTGTCCAGAATACCTGTTTTATCATGTGCATGTCAGCACCATGTGTGTGTTTTACCCCCCAAGCTAATGGACAATTAAGAGAAATAAATGTTCCAGTGTATACGGTTAGTGCTGAGGCAGAAAATTAGTGACGTGCAAAAGCAAGTTTCCAAATACACACAGAAAGAGAGCTATAGACACAGACGCATTTGCCTCATTTTAAATAAAGAAAAATGGGCTAGACAAATATTCCCTTGAAAGTCTGGCACAATTTCAGGTTCTCTTACAGACATTTGGAAGGAAGGCTTTGAAAACCACCTCCCCCATCATCACCATCATTATCATCGTTATCAGCTGGGATCCTATATCAGCTACTTAGTTAAGTATACTCAGGCTGCATCCACACTGTAGAAATAATCCACTCTGACTCCATTTTACCTGTCATGGCTCAATGCTATGGAATTCTGGGGTTTGTAATTCATTGGGGCACCAGAAATCTCTGACAGAAAAGTCTAAATGTCTCATAAAAATAAGGTCACCCAGTGTCCTACATGCCCTAGCATCACCTTTTATCCTGGGCAGGGAGTTAAGCTTTCCCAGACAGCCACCTTTTTTACTCTCACCAGAAAGTATCACTTCTGAAACCTGATCCTCTCCTGCCAGACTCTTGGAGGATGGGTGGTTTCCCAGCTGGGGATAATGCCCGGAAGATTCCTGTGTGTACAGGTGTATCTGGTGGTGTGCCCAGCCTTGTCATAAATTATTTTCTTCTAGGCTGCAGCATTATCAGGCAAGAGCACTACTACTGTTACAAGACTCTGAGTGTTGCCTGGTTGATTTGAGTAATAATTTAGATTATTATTTAGAGTTACAGCAATGGCAGGGTTTAACATCATTTACTCATTGGTATCATTTAATCTAATGTGCCTGGCTAGATAGTATTGTGCAGGCTTGGATCTTGGTTTTGAAATGCCTGCACGAAACATTTGCCCCCCCCCTCCAGTGTTTTCCATAACTTTATAGTCTTGGATTAAAAACCACCCAGGATGAAAATTTGCTCTTCTGTTAAGAGAGGGTGAGACAGTATACCTTGTGGGACACATTGTTGTCAACCATTATAATAATAGCAAACTACCAATTTGTTTAGTTTGTTATTTTTTTCATTGCTAAGGGGAACCATTTGTATTCTCTGCCTCAGGCACAAGAATGCTATTTATGACAATTTCCACTGACAAACTGTTTATGGAAATGGATGGAAATACATTGAATGTCAATGTCATTTCACATCCTTTGAGTAATAGAAGTACCTCTTCCTTCATCCTTTTCCTGCCCTAGTTCAGGTGACCCTTTGGAAGACAACCGAAGGACTGGTAAGCAAGACATAGGAAAAGTACAATATCAGAAAACAAAATCCAGGATCTCTCAGTGAACTTATCCAGTGTTACCATACTATACCATACTAGATGAGAGGTTCTAAGAAATGAAGCCCCCTAAAGTAACTTTTGCAGGCTCTGCTTTTGAGTACTTGCAAAGTAGGTTCTTTTTTCAGATAATGCCTGTTTCGTTGTTATTTGCCATCAATAAAACTTTGATTTGTGGCAACTCAATGAATGGGAGACCTCCAAGAGACCCTGTCATTAACTGCTCTGTTTAGGTCTTGCAGTTTCAGAGCTGTGGCTTTCTTCCATCTGTAGTGTGGTCTTCCTTTTTTCCTGCTTCCTTCCACTTTACCAAACTTTGCTGACTTTTCCAGTGATATGTACAAATAACCATAGCCTCAGTTTGGTCCTCTTGGCTTCTAGTTGAGATGTTAGGTGTGATTTGCTCTACGACCCATTCACTAGCCTTTTAACAGTGCATGGTATCTGTGGAGGCATGATGCTTGAGAGTGTGCATGCTCCATCTTGGCTTACTTGCAGCATGCACAAAGGATTGAACCCTTTGAACCAAGCACAAGAATAACTGTTGAGCCCTATTTTTTGGACAGAAAAGTTAACTGCAAATTTGGGTTGTTCTTTTGTTCTTCTATTAGCTGAGGGATTAAAGAGCTCATACAGACAGGCCAAAATAAAGCTGCTAAGGACTGGAGCATGGCTTTAGCTCAGCTTCTGGCCTCTTAAGATGCATGTATAATTTAAACAGCATACCTCCAAATTGACTCGAAGCAGCTTTATTTTGGCCTGTCTGTATGGGCCCAACCACCTTTGCAGACTATGGTGCGCGCACACACACACACACACACACACACGGTCCAGCATGATATATTGCAGACCATGCTGCAACACTTGAGTTCTGTGGGGATGCTGTCACTCAGTGGTTGCTTAACTCTTGCCAAAGAAGTTTTGTCAGGTCTCCAGGAATGATTCAAAAAATGTTATTAACAATATCCATTGTCTACTGCTGTGGCCTATGATTTGAGGATGGAACCTGGCCCTAAAACTGCAGTGATGAAGATTATGCTTGTTTTGTCAGTCACAGGCAATTGAAGCTGTAATCTCAGTTGCTACAGCAAAGAACTGTACTAAGAACATTTTTCTTATCAACACCAAATGTGCAAAACCTCTGCATAAATTAATAGGGAGAGAAAGAGAGAAATGACTCATCTCCTCGCAGTGGTTTTGATAAATCCATGTGGATGTTCCTGGGAACAAATGAATATAAACAGTAGAGTTGGAACAGGGAGTGTGGACGTATATCTCTGAACATCATCTTCAGTAACCTGGTTCATTGTGCCTAAAGAATCTTTAAAATATAACAATTACATTTTGGTTAGAATCTTCTCAGTGAGAAACACTAGCATAACCTTTGGTAGCATTAGCGTGTGTATTTTTCAGGACATTGCAAAAGGAACTATCCTTTGTCCCCTTGTGCAACTTTCCTTGACTCTGGTTTGCAATAGCAGCTGGAGGATGTAAGAGCTTACAGTCTATTTTCACCATCTCCTCCTCCATTCATTGGCTGTGATTATGTGCCTGGTCAGTGGGACAACTTCACTCATGAGCCTCCCTGTTGCTGTTTGCATCCAGACAGACGTCAGAACATCCTCTGTCAACCCCGCTCCCCAGACAATGGCACTTAACAGTCCTCCAGCTTACTTTTAGAATTTTGGCCCTAAACTGAAATGGTTGTAAATGCATTGGAATACTGCATAGTAGAGGTTGTTGTAAAGCTGAAGGGATGAGTAAATGTAGGGAACAAATCCATAGTTGTTGAAAGTGGTGTTATATCCAGCTGGGTTCTGGAAAAGATCTGTGATTAATCCCAAGTGGGACTGTCACCACAAACATTGATAGTGGCTATAATAATAATAATAATAATAACTAATATGCTTTATTTTTATACCGCTTTTCCGAGGTGATCAAAACGATTCACAAATCGTTTAAAAACTTACACATCATAAAAACAACTTTACAAAAAAAATTAAACATTGAACAACATGCAATAAGACAAGCAAGAGGCCTGGTGTTGCTGGCCTGCTCTCTCCCCCTCAAGATGGCGGTCGGGAGGAGGGATCTTCTTCTTAGCAGGCAGAGGCCTGGTGTTGCTGGCCTGCTCTTCTCCCCTCAAGATGGCGGTCGGGAGGAGGGATCTTTCTTAGCAGGCAGAGGCTGGGTTGCTGGCTGCTTCTCTCCCCTCAAGATGGCGGTCGGGAGGAGGGCTCTTCTTCTTAGCAGGCAGAGGCCTGTTGTTGCTGGCCTGCTTCTCTCCCCTCAAGATGGCGGTCGGGAGGAGGGCTCGTCTTCTTAGCAGGCAGAGGCCTGTTGTTGCCTTGGCCTTCTTCTCTCCCCTCAAGATGGCGGTCGGGGGGAGGGCTCTCTTCTTAGCAGGCAGAGCCTGTTGTTGCTGGCCTGCTTCTCTCCCCCTCAAGATGGCGGTCGGGAGGAGGTCTTCTTCTTAGCAGGCAGAGGCCTGTGTGTTGCTGGGCTGCTTCTCTCCCCCTCAAGATGGGGTCGGGAGGAGGGCTCTTCTTTTAGCAGGCAGAGGCCTGGTGTTGCTGGCCTGCTTCTCTCCCCCTCAAGATGGCGGTCGGAGGAGGGCTCTCTTCTTTTAGCAGGCAGAGGCCTGGTGTTTGCTGGCCTGCTTCTCTCCCCCTCAAGATGGCGGTCGGGAGGAGGGCTCTTCTTTAGCAGGCAGAGGCCTGGTGTTGCTGGCCTGCTTCTCTCCCCCTCAAGATGGCGGTCGGGAGGAGGGCTCTTCTTCTTAGCAGGCAGAGGCCTGGTGTTGCTGGCCTGCTTCTCTCCCTCTCAAGATGAAAAACTTTTTTTAGTTACTGATTTCATATTCTTTATGTCTTCCAAAACATGGGCTCAAGTTGGCTCACAACAACATTAAATAGCAGACTTAGTGAAAGCCAGTCAAAGATGATAAATCCTGAAGCCCATGAGACATCCAGACAAACACCAGTCTTGAAAAAGGGAATTTTAAATTATTTCATACCTGGTAAATAATATGGTTTGGCTTAAAGCCCTTGAAGCTTTGGTATCTTGCTTTTCAGAGATCCTGGACTGTCACAAATCTACCATGCCTCCTCTTCCACTCAGTAGCCAATCTGATGTTAAATATGCATCCCTTCTCATCTTGACAATAGTATATTTTGTTTTAAATCTTAAGTGTTTAACTATAAATAATGATATCAATTGCCACATGCTATAGTGATAGCTGCCCACTTATCTACACTGGCCAGAATACTGTAGACTACTGTGGGGGTATTTGGCCTCAAATTCCTCCCAATTACTCTGCTTTCTGTAGCAATGGCAGGTGGCTGTCTACATATGTGTCCATTACATTATTAGTATATCCTAGATGTCTATCAGGTCTATCACAACATCAACAGGTGTCTCCTAGATGTGGTAGCTAAAACAGAGTCCCTGTGCAATATCTACCTAGAAAAACAACATAGATTTTTCATTGAAGCAAAACAAGGATTTTTTCCCCCATTGGTGTCATTCTTTAGGGGAAAAAAACATTACTACACTGGAATATGGGGAATATCTCTTTTAAATAAAAGCAGCAACAACATCCCACTGCTGCAGTTTTGGGGACATGAAACATACATATATGGCACTATGGATTAAATAATGCATCTACCGTAAGAAACTCAGCTTGAATTTCTCTTATAACAGGATCCTAGGGTATACTGTAATTATTGCTATTGTATTTTTCTTGTATGCAGACCTATGGGGAATTTATACTGTCCTTGCTTCAACCAGTGGGACTGAAAAGAAAACCGTCATTTAATGATTCAGCTGTCTCATACTCTATCATTTAATCAATCATCTGACAGAAATTTTTAGCCCCTTTTGTGTTTAGAATTCTCTTGTCTGAGCAGGAAAAAAATGTTCCTTTTTTTCCTGAATTGCTTTAATAGCTGTATTTATGTGGTTGAAAGTTCCCCGAGAACTGCAAGTAGACTCAAATTGCCAAGAATGCCTTGATAATTTATCGGAGAATATTCAATTAGAATATATTAATATTTTAGATTTCCATCATTAATTTAATCTTCAGAGATTTAATTTAGTCCTTCAATTGCTGCAGTGGTGTGTGTGGGCAGAGTGTGAGTGCATAAAACACCTGCTACAAATGAGTGGCTCTTCACTTCCTTCTCAAAAGCATGGAAAGGTTTGCTGCTAACTAATGCCAGTCTCACAGCTGAAGGAGTCTGAGCCATGTTTTCCTGTGCCTTTCCTAATGTCACCTGAATCAGGAAAGAAACAATCCTGGAGGCAAGGACGTAGCCAGGATTTTGGGAAGGGGGGGTCAAGAATAAGTGCCACCATTTTGAGAGGCTAAGAGTCCCCCCCAAGACACAAAAAGAAGGTCGAGCGTTTACCCGCGACACCTTGATGGCACCACTTTAACTTCTGTTATGGCTTCGTGCAATGGAATCTTGGGAACTGTAGTTGAGTCATCTGTCAGGTGCCACAACAAACTACAAATCCCAGCATTTCACAACATGGAGCCAAGGGCAGTTAAAGTGGCGCCATCAAGGTGTCGCGGGTAAACGCTCGACCCTCTTTTTGTGTCTT
>NC_056525.1:14463162-14486428 GCF_019175285.1 Sceloporus undulatus | reverse complement strand
TAAACACATGAAACCATCTAAACACCTAGGTTAAAACACATAAACATAAGATTAGGAAGACCGTTATGCATTAAAATCAACCAGACATAAAATAAAATAAATCAGTTTTAAATGCATAGTTTAAAATTGGCTAGGTAGGTTTTTTTGCTGGAAAGGATGGGTCTTCATTATCTTTTAAAATTTAGACAGCATTTTTAGCTGTCAGATCTCTCCTGTCAGGTCATTCCACTGTTTAGGGGTGGCCATATAACCAGATGATGCAAGAACTCTCACAAGAGAGCGCCTTGAATATTACCAGTGTCTGCCTCTTGACACTGCTTTTGCATCCACTTGGAGCCTCTCCAGTCTCTGTAGAAGCAGGGAGGAGAGGAAGAGGATGGAATGTAATCAATTGGCAAATAATCAATGAGATATCATGACACTATAAGTTGTTTGGACAATCATTATTCTTATTATTTTATTTATTTATTTATATCTCATCTTTCTCTCAGTAATGGGATCCAAGGGATCTAACAACATGATTTCATCATCCATCATCATTCAAATCTTTTCAGTGTCTTTGGCGGGTTCCCTAACAGTGCAGTTCCCGGATGCTGCAAAGAAGGAGCACGAAAATCACGCTCCTTCCTGCGCCCCGGAAGAGACGCTGCAAGTGCCGAAGTGCGTACTTGTGGCGTCATTTCCGGGGTGTGATGTGCGGATGCAGTGCGTCTGCTATGTCAAGATGGTGGCGGCCGTGTGGAACGACTGCTGCCATTTCATACGGACTCAGTCCGTACTAGGGTTAGGGGCGTCTGGAAGAGATGCCCCTTTCTAACCCTAGTACGGACTGAGTCCGTGCTAGGGTGCCCGTTTGTAACGGGCCTTTGTTCCACTGTTTGTTGTTGCGTGTCTTCATGTTGTTTCTGACTTATGGTGACCCTAAGGAGAACCTATCACACATGTTTCTTCAGAGGGGGTTGCCATTGACATCCTCTGAGGCTAAGAGAGTGTGACTTGCCCAAGGTGACCTAGTGAGTTTACATGGGTGAGCTGAGATTCGAGCCCTGGTCTCCAGAATCTTAGTCCAAAACTCAAATCACTACGCTCATGCTGGTTATACTATTGGCTGTGGATGTTGTGAGATCTGTATGGGAATGCCCCATCCCCCTGTTTTTTGTGTGTTTTTTTTTAAATAGAGAGGTTCTAAAAATGTTAGTATACTCTCAGAACCATTTCTTCTTCCTTCCCACCCAGTGAGGAAGAGAAGGAATGACTAACAAAGCCAGTATGGATCACAAGTATTGAACCATACAAATCTTTGAGAGTGGGGACCATCTTGCAATACATTCTGAATTTTAAAAAAGCCACCCTTTAGATCAGATTAAAATGTAGCTGCAGTGCTGGGAATAGTCAATGAATGGTCTCGGACAACAACAAAAATGGTATCGTTATTTAAAAAAATAGTTAAACCAACAATTGGTTCAGCCAACAGCAACCTTTATTCTGTGTAAAGACCTCTGGGGCCTAAAAAAAAATCAGTGTTTCAGAGTTCTGCAAAGAATCCAGACTGAATCTATGGTGGAAAAGACTGTTCCTTGCTTGTGAGCAGTATAAACTAGTGGTTTTCAGACTTTTCTTTGACAGATGCTGGACTTCAGTTCCCAGATGCCTTTTTATTGTTGTTGTTGCTGCTGCTGCTGCTGTTCTGGGTGTTCTGGTTGTTGTTATGTGCCTTCAAGACATTTCTGACTGATGATTATCATAAAGTGATCCTATCGTGAAGTTTTCTTGTCAAGATTCCTCCAGATTGAGTTTGCATTTTCCTTCTACTGAGGTTAAGAGTGGGTTTACATAGCCAAATGGGGATTCAAACCCTGGTCTTCAGAGACGTAGTCCAACACTCAAACCATTACACCATGCTGGTTTTCACTCCCAGGGTGCCTTACACATTACTAAAAACATAACACACTTCATGTTCAGGCTTGCAATCTAAAAACTCAGTTAAGTAAAAAATTAATTGAATAAGGCAACAGACCATATCAGAAGCAGACAATAAAAATATCAAATACATGCAAAGTGTAGTAAATTTGAAAAAGAAGGAAAAACATATTATAGTGCTCCTTGCATCAAACATTTTTCCTTTTCTTTTTTTCTTTAAACTGGCTGCTTTGATGGCAAAATGCAACCTTCTACATCCGTAGCTGGTTAGAGACTTGAAGAAGAAAATCCAATGTGCCCATAACCTCTCACTTTCCCACACGCCACAAAAAGGAAACGAGTGTTGTCTTGGATTGGAGTACAACCAACGTTCCAGTGTGTAGTGGGCTAGATCTTCCATTTCATTTGCACCACATATCCAAAGTCTGTTTGATATTTGGATGCTCTGGAATTTTCCTTGTTGCATCATTGGGTTCATCTGCTCAATTCAAAGATGAATAAAGGCCATGCACTATTCATGTTTCATTGGGAAGGGCAAATATTTATCTTCTTGAAATTTATTTTTTGCTTCTGCTATAAATCTTCTATTTGACAAAGCTGATATGTCCATCTGTGCTGTAATATCTAATATTCTTCATTTTAAAACACTAAACTCTCAGGACCCAGATAAAACCAGATAGGGAGTGGAAGGGGATAGAAGAAAACTTTATTGTGTTGGGAAGAAAACGTGTTGTTAATAGTGTAGTGAGGAAAACAATTGGAACACATTGCAGTGCTTCTTAGACACAGTACAATTCAAAATATCGTTGAAGCATATAATAATAACAATAACAATAACAATAACAACAACAACAACAACAATAATAATAATAATAATTTATTTATATTCTGCTTAATCTCAGGGAATCCAAGTGGATTACAGCAGTATAATAACATACAGTTAAAAGAAAAATGTATTAAAAATTCCAAAATCCCCAACCCTCCCTCCAGCATCTGAGTCCTAAAAAGAGATTAAACCAAGCAAAGAAAAATTAAAAACATTAATGTACAAATACACTAAAATGAGATAAAAATTTGAGTGGGACCATAGAAAATCACTGGGGAAAAGAAAGCATTTTTTTCAGCATAACTAATAGAAAATTGGGGTCAAAGAATAATAATGACGGATGAGGCATGGTTACATGAGCAGGGTAGGCTAATGGCTGGGGTGGGAGAACCAGAGTAAGATGAGAACAAAATGATGCAAGGAAAAGGCTATAGTGAATCCTTGCAAGGATGAAGTAGTGGAAAAGCCTCACAGTGTTTAGGGGTATGTCCTGATGCATAATCTCTACTCAGAGCAAGAGGCTGCCATCAGAACTGAATATGGAGAAACAGAATGGTCCCCAATCAGCAAAGGGGTCAGACAAGGCCACATACTATCGCCCTGTTAATTCAATCTGTATGCAGAAAATTGTTCACACATCAGGCTTAGATTTAGGAGGCTGTCTCACAGGGAAATCTGGCTGGGATAGATGCGGGATCTAAAATTCAAAGATGGATCCTATCACATTGCCCCGTGTCTGGGCAGTAGGCAGCCTGTATCCAACCTGGGCTTGTTCAGGCTTCTCATGGAGCTTTTCAGAAATGAGAAAATCCTGTTTTTGAAAAGCTATGGAAGAAGCCTGAAGAAGCCTGGGTTGCATGTAGGCTGCCTATTGCAGGGCCATGAAGAGGTGTGATAGGATCTGTCTTTGAGTTTTAGATCCTGCATCTATCCCGGCGGGACATCCCTGTGTGACAATCTCCTCTGAGACAGGAGGAGTGAAGATTGCAGGAAGGAACGTCAACAATCTAAGATGTGCCAACAACACAATGCTATTAGAAGAAACCAACAATAACCTGGAACAATTACTGAAGGAGGTCATGAAGGTAAGTGCCAAGGTAGGCTTAATGTTGAACATTAAGGGACTTGACAGACAGCTCCAAAGGAGCGGCATTCCACTGCCCCTTTCAGCACCAGACCAGGGCCGCAGCAACCACATGCCATGGGCCCAAACCAGGACTTTTCCACTCTAAAGCTGCAAAAAGCCATTCTTGCTGCAGTGGCAGCGGTTTTTCTGTGTTTCTTTGACACACTTGAATGTGGTGTTCAAGAAGAGTGCTGAAGATGCCATACATGGCCAAGAAGACTAACAAGTGGGCTGTAAAACAGATCAAGCCTGAACTCTACCCAGAAGCCAGGATTAATATATTGAGGCTGTCATACTTTGGCAACATCATGAGAAGGCATGAATCACTAGAAATGACAATGGATTAACAAGCCATCTTGCAGTTCCAAGGAGATAAATTAGGATAAAACAGTTTAAAAAGTCATAATAAGTTTACAGATATAGGTATACAGGAAGAGTTGATTTCACACACTGGTTTGCACAAACCTGAGAAATTTATTTATTCTAGTCAGTGGGCCTCTAGTTGTTTCTTTATATAGTGGCTGAGATTTCCAAAGTCAACAGTATCACTGTCTAACACTGTGACCATATTTGTTGCATCACCACAGCCGTTGTTGTCCCTCCTGTTTCCTATGATTTGATCTGTATTCCCTCGCTTGGCATTTTGATTTTGATGAGAATTCCCCAGAGATCGCTGATCATATCTTTGATGACATTTGGTATTTGTTGCTAATTTGCTCCCATTGACAGCCACTTGTTATGAACATTTTTAACAGAATCTGAATAATTAGTCAATTGCTGATGACAATCTGGATAACAATTTGGGTGATTGTCTCGAGACAGTCCTTAAACGCATGCTGTTGTTTGCTCTAGAGTGGGTGTTTATCTCAGCAAAGCTGTCACTGCTGTTCCAGACACCTGAAGATGAACAGGCATGTCAAAAAAAGAAAAGAAAAGAAACAATCACCTATTGGAGCAGCAGTACCCACCCAATCATTTTTCAAACACCCCACTGCAATACATATAGGCTTGAACATGCACATTTTAATTTTCTTCTGCTAAAACCAGGGAAATCTTCCTTGCCGATATCTTTCACTTTGTGGAACTGCTTATAATTTTGCTAGTTCATTGTTCATTCCAGCAGTTAGGTGCACCACTATTGGTGTTTACTGAACATGTTTGGGGAGGTAGGCTCAGTTTCATATCTTTCCAATGGGACTGGCTGTTGCAATGATGTGCAAATTATTTCCGGCAATCTTTCTTTCTCCCTTAGCATTGCATTGAATATTGAGAAAATTTCTCCACCATGCCAAGGCAAGTCAAGGCTGCTCATCATATGCATGCCTGAGGGTATGTTACCTTTATTGGACAAAATAGCTGTCATTCCATTGGGCAAGGGTTGCATATTACACAGGGTGACCAGACATCCTCCTTTTCCAAGAGGAATTTCTATCCAGGAATTCTTCTGCCCAGGAGGAATTTCAAAATGTCCTCCATTTTGAGCATGACTAAGAAGCAGGAATTTACATTTATATTAGTGTGTTTAGCATTTACTGTGTAATGTCCTACATTTTTTCTTGAATGTCTTATATTTTGTGGTGCCTTTTCCTCCCTTACAGTTATGGCATCTGGTCACCCTGATATTGAAGCAATCCTTGGAAGACATATTGTGTTCTTCTGCAGGATCCCAGTTACTGAATACTTAGGCACAGAGCATTAGGCACAGAAAGTAGTTTTGTCTTCACTGCCGCAATTTCTCCAACTATAACACGCCGTCTTTCCCCATAGAAGTGAGTGGTAGTCATATGGTTACATAACAGAATATATAAGGGTAAATGAAAGAAGAGACCTCATTGGGATGATGGCTACACCTATTTCTGGACACACCACATGTCAACATGTTGTTTGCCAAAGAGGTTTCCAACCATTTCTCCCTCCTTATTTAGATTCACTTTCTCCAAAATCTGAATAGCTGCTATTCCAGGGGGCAGAGGTTGCATATTGCACAGGGTGACTAGATGTCACTCCCTCTGTCTCTTTCTGCCTCACTCTTTTCCCCACACTGACAGAAAGAGAGACAGAATATTATCTTTTCCACTTAACTGTTAACTGGATAGGATATGGAACAATTTGATATCCTGGAGCTTCACAGTTCCCGCACTTGACCCAAGAGGGCCACACACCCTTGCACCATTGAAGATTTGTTTTGTAAAAAAACAACAACTAAAAATGGTCCCTCCAGGAGGCATGGGAACAACTGGACCTTAGCTCCTTCCCTGACTGTTTTAGGTCTCAAAGGCTTTCATGGCTGGCATCCATAGGTTTTTTGTAGGGTTTTCGGGCTATGTGGCCCGAAACTCTTCTAGAACATGGCCAGACAGCCTGAAAACCCCACAAAAAACTATGGCGCATTACAGACCGCCCAAAAGAGGCACCTCCTCGGCACCTCTCTTTGCTGCACAGCTGCGCCGCAGCATACAAATTGCGCGGTGCAGCTGCTCAGCAAAGAAGGAGCGCAAAAAAGCGGCTCCTTCTTGCGGCGGCGCAAAGCCCCAAAGACGGCGCTGTTACATCGCAGCTGCGCAGCTCCGTCTGGAAGCTGCGCAGCAGCGACGTGACAGATACGCGCGCCATATGTATGGTGCTGCGCAACTGTGGCGCATGCATGATGTGCTAGGGTTGCGAGGCGTGTGCATGCACCGCCCCAAGGCAACCCTAGCACGTCGTGGACGCACTGCAAAGGGCCCGTCTGTAATGCACCTATGTTTTAGGTCTAATAGAGGTTTTTTTGTTGAACTGATAAGTGGTATAGAAATGTACTTGCTATTGTTATTGCTATATTGTTTTGTTTCATTTTATTTTTTGCAGAGGGACCCTTTTACACTGTGTGCTTGTCTACACAGGCAAATAAAATGGCCTCAACTCATGTTTACAGTAGGCTGTCAAGATAATTTGTGCTGAATCTAGGCCTTTCCAGTGCCTCGGGGCTTTAATGTGGAGGGGGGGGGATATGTGGATATGTGTGGGTGCATGAACTACCATAGCAACATTGGCATGAGGTTGGGGGTGAGAAGTGCAGAAAAGGTTCAGTCTGGCAAGCCTGGTGTGTGCCGCCATGTTTTTCTACTTCAGTGCATGTCCAGCTTTGAGAGCAGTGGTGAGGGGTTTAATTAAGCCGTCTCCCTCTTTCTCTAATGCTCAAGTGTTGTTTTTGTTTTCACCATTTTTACTCCTGCCCTCACTCTGATTCTCCTCTCACATGATCAGCATTGCACATACATTCCTTCTCCCCCACTCCACTGATCCTCCTTTTTTTTTTTACGTCACAGAAAATGGGAGGAATTTCCCTATGAAGGTCTCCCTTGTTGGTGGCTAGCTGAGAGTCCAATTAAAATAGTGGCCGGTACTCCATCTATGAGAGAGGGAATTGTTGTTATTGCTGTGTGTCTTCAAGTCATGTCCAACATACAGAGACCCTATCATGAGTTTTTCTTGGCAAAATGTGTTCAGAGGAGGTTTGCCATTGCCTTTCTCTGAGGCTGAGAGCATGTAATTTGCCTAAGGTCACCCACTGGGTTTCATGGTCGAGGTGGGAATCAAACCCAGGTCACCAGCATCATAGTCCAATGCTCCAACCACTATGCCATGCTGGCACAAGAGAGAGAGAGAATACTATGTGGGTATTTCTGCATATTTTAAGGATTGAGAGACGGAGGATAGATTAGATTCATATCCATCGGGAATATTATGATTTAGAGGTAAGTGATGATACAATTTACTTACCAGTAATAGCATTCAGCAGCACCTAACAACAAAACCATTTAGGGGCCAAAAGCATCTGATACCATCAGAACATAAATCATTTTCCCGAGACTGTAATAATTATGTATGAATCTGACAGCAAAGGACTGAGGAGTAAGGCAGCAGTTTTTTGTCGCTGATGGGAAATAGTGATTGGCTGTGCCTCTTCTGGAGTGTGTGTGTTTGTGTGTGGGTACGTGTGGCACCCCATCCACTGTCCCACCCCAGCATATAGATTCAGCTTCATGATAGGAAAAAACACTACAGAGTAGCATTTGGTTTCAGAGGAAGCTGCCTATTTAAAAGGGAACTCAAAGATTGATGCGGAGCTTTAAACAGCCACCTAGGTTCTACCCAATATTTTTGCATTGAGCATTATGTTTATGGTGCAGTTTTCTGCCCATTAAATTTTTTAAAAAGGGTAATTCAAAATTTATGAAACAGCTGCTGAGGCCTTGTAAAGCATCTAGGGAATACGGTGACACTATTATGTATTTCTGAAGCCCATTAAAAGAATTTCTCTGCTGTTCTTTTTCAATTACATCTTATGGTTTACCTGCCGCTTTTGAGTATACATTTCTTCTTCCCTGTTTGATTAGACATGAATACACAATTTAAAGCTAGGCAATAGGTTTTGTGTTTCAAAATGTGCTGATGCTGATGCTACATTTTGGCTTCATTTTTGCATACAGTTGTAAAAACACACCTCTTTAGCATTTTCCCCTCTACACCCTTGTTCTTGATGAGACTTCCTTCTTCTCCCCATGATCCATTACTTAAGCAGCCGTCACTTGTATTTAATCAGTAAATAGAGAAGGCGCTTACTGATTTTCACGCCTCTTATACCCTACTTCACTCCACTGAAATCCAAATCCTAAAATCTAAAAGCAGAGGAGGGTGTCAATATTGTTGCTACTTCAGGACATGTGATCATAACATTATCACAGCTGCAGTGGTAGATCTCTGTCGCATTCTGAGTTGGGTTGTGTCAAGTGTAGAATTCTGCCATAGCCTTTCATTTCATTTCCTACACATATGTCAAATATGTGTATATGTTTCGAAGAGCAAATGCTCAAAATCGATCTTGGATGAAACGGATTATCTCGACCCATTTCAAACTGGCTTTCGGGCAGGCTACGGGGTTGAGACGGCGATGGTCGCCTTGGTCGATGATCTCCGTCTGGGCATCGACAGGGGAAGCGTGTCCCTGTTGGTGCTCTTGGACATCTCAGTGGCTTTCGATACCATAGACCATGGTATCCTTCTGGAGCGCCTGGCAGAGGTGGGAATCGGGGGCACTGTGCTCCAGTGGTTCCGGTCCTACCTCTCGGGGAGGTTCCAGATGGTGCAGCTGGGAGACGTGTGCTCCGATAAGAGGGCCCTTACATCTGGGGTCCCTCAAGGAGCCATTCTGTCTCCCATGCTTTTCAACATTTACATGAAACCGCTGGGAGAGATCATCCGGAGACATGGGGTGCGGGGTTATCAGTACGCTGATGACACCCAAATAGTCTTCTCTATGTCTTCGACTGATTCAGTGACTGGGGATGGCATCTCTCCTCTCGTGGCGTGCCTGGAGTCAGTAATGGGCTGGATGAGGGAAAACCGACTCAGTCTGAATCCAGAGAAAACGGAGGTGCTCGTGATAGGTTCTCCCGGCCCAGGAATGGCGGTGGTTCCACCTGTCCTGAACGGGATCACGCTTCCCGTAAAGGACTCGGTACGCAGCCTGGGGGTGCTCCTCGACTCGTCACTTCACCTTACATCTCAGGTGGACGTGACGGTCAGGAGCACCTGCTACCAGCTTCGGCTGATTCGCCAGCTGCGTCCCTACCTGGGCCAGAGGGACCTTGAAACGGTGGTACATGCTCTGGTAACCTCTCGACTGGATTTCTGCAACGCGCTCTACATGGGGCAACCCTTGTACCATACCCGGAAGCTACAATTGGTACAGAATATGGCAGCCAGACTGGTCACTGGTATACCCAGGGCCAGTCATATAACACCTGTACTTAAAGATCTGCATTGGCTGCCTATTCGCTTTCGGGCGCAATACAAGGTGTTGGTTATAACCTATAAAGCCCTACATGGCTTGGGCCCAGGATACCTTGAGGACCGCCTCTCCCCATACAATCCACCCTGCACACTCAGAACATCTGGGCAGCAGCTACTGAGGGTCCCAGGGGCAAGATTAGCCTCTACAGCGAGGAGGACGTTTACCATCTCGGCCCCGACCCTCTGGAATACGCTGCCCATAGAGCTCCGCTCGGCCACCTCCCTGGCACAGTTCAGGAAGGAACTAAAAACCTTCCTGTTCAAGTTAGCATTCCCCGATATAAGCTCCAGTTAGTCTCCCCCCCTCTGACGGCAATGGCGAGCTGGCCAGAATGTACTTTTAATGTAAATTTTAATGTATTTTTTCTTATTGCATATTGTATTGTATTGTGTATTTGTTTATTATGCTGTACACCGCCCTGATTACAAGAAGGGCGGTATAAAAATAAAACTTTTATTTATTTTATTATTATTTAAAATGAGGTTAGAATACTGCAGAGCTTACAGAAACATTTCAAGACTAGCATAGTATCTTAGTAAGAGCAAAAAACAACTTTGTGCCTCATGAGCTCCAGCCAGCAGGGCCAATAGTTATTGATTATAAGAGTTGTGGCCCAGAATATCTGGAAGATTCCCCTGATTCCCCCAGATTGAATGCCCCACAACTTACTTGGTGCATGATGGTTGATCTACTTCACAGGGTTGTTGTGGCAATAAAAATGGGTGGTAGAACTGCATATGTCAATCTGTGTTTGCTGTTTTCAAAGTAGCTGTGTTAGGGATGGAACAGACCAGCAAGAAGAGACAGCTTGAAGTTGCCACCCCTGAAGATGAATTGGGGCCACAGTAAACACGTGCCATAGCCCCAATCCACCTTGAACCCAGCCCAAATAGGAACAGAAAAGATCCACTCCTATTTGGGCCGGGAAACAGCCGGCTTTCCCAGCCCCACCCCAACCCCAGGGCAGCTTCAAGACACTCTGGCGGCATGCAAAATGTAAACACCATGCTGCTGGAGCGACTTGAAGCTGCCCACATCTGGGCTGCCACTGGACTTCTGTACATCATCAGATCATGTGGCGTGTAAATGTCATGCTCCAGTGATGCCCGAAAGCGAGATTTTTTCGGCCATCTATTTTGATCCTAAGTCTCTTGCAGCATAAAAGGGAAAAAAGGAGGGGGAGAAAAAAGGAATGTGGCAGCCCTTTGAAGATTGTTTCATTTTTAAAACATCCAGGGGTAGCCATGTTGGCCATATAGCAAGTCCAATAACATCAAAAATTCACCAGTGGTACATTTAATGGCAAACCAAAATGCACAATACACATATTGCAAGCTTTTGAAGCTCCACTGGCTTCTTCATCAAGCAAGATGTTAAAAACCATACAGGAGAAAAAAGTTTAAGATGTTAGCCATAAGTTTGCATTTTGTGGTTTCTGTTCTCAGTTCAGATGGTATGGAGGGGTATTACTTGCAGGCTTGCATCTCCTCCTTCTGGCCATGTGGCTGCTGGCAGATTCTCAAAGTCCAGGAAATTTAATAATAATAATAATAATAATAATAATAATAATAATAATAAATATTTATTTATATCCCGCCTCTTCCGATTGAGGATTGAGGCGGGTAACAACAAAGTAAATACAATATACAACAATAAAAACAACAAGCCCCACAAAACCCCGACCCACCCCTCCCTCCCCAACTATAAAATTAAACAGTAAAAAAAAAACTTTAAAAAGTACATAACAATACATCAAAGGTAAAAACAAATCACAAATAAGTAAAATAATAAAGGGGGGATTCAATTGGTTCTGGACATTATCAATTGGGGAAGGCCTGCCGGAAGAGAAAGATTTTTGTCGCCTTTTTAAAAGCCTCGAGTGAGGATAACTGGCGAATCTCTTCCGACAGGTCATTACAAGTTTTTGGAGCAGTGACAGAGAAGGACCTCCAGGAGGTCACAGCCAGTCTGGTCTTTCTAGATTGTAAGAGGTTTTTCCCAGAGGATCGGAGTGTACTGGAAGGATTGTACGGGAGGAAGCGTTCCTTCAAGTAGACTGGACCCAGGCCATGTAGGACTTTATAGGTGATAACCAACACCTTGTACTGTGCCCGGAAGCTAATAGACAGCCAATGTAGTGATTTTAAAATAGGTGAAATATGGTTGAACTTGGATTTTCCGGCAACCAATCTGGCTGCCATATTTTGTATCAATTGGAGCTTCTGGACGTGGCACAAAGGTTGCCCCATGTAGAGCGCATTGCAGAAATCAAGGCGAGAGGTTACCAGGGCATGTACAACCGTTTCTAGGTCCCGCTGCTCCAGGTAGGGGCGCAACTGGCGTTGGCACTCCTGGCTGTCGCATCAATCTGAGAAGACAGTTGAAGCGACGAATCCAGGAGCACCCCCAAGCTGCAGACACAATCTTTCAGGGGAAGTGTAACCCCATCTAGAACTGGTGAACTTATCTCCATACCTGGATTGGGGTTACCTATCACGAGTACCTCCGTTTTATTTGGATTCAGCTTCAGTCTATTTTCCCTCATCCAATCCATTACCGACTTCAGGCAGTCATTCAGGGGGGAGATGCCCTCCTTGGTCATTGAAACAGCACGAGACATAGAGAAATAAATTTGGGTGTCATCAGCGTACTGATAACACTCCGCCCCATGTCTCCGGATGATCTCACCCAACGGCTTCATGTAAATGTTAAACAGCATGGGGGACAGAATGGCGCCCTGAGGGATGCCAGATGTCAGCTCTCTTGTAGAGGAGCAGCTGTCCCCCAGCATCACCATCTGGAATCTGCCCAAGAGGTAGGAACATTGCCACTGCAAGGCAGAGCCAGCAATTCCCAACTCTCTCAGGCATTCCAGAAGGATATCATGGTCTATAGTATCGAAGGCTGCTGAGATGTCCAAGAGCACCAACAGGGCCACACTTCCCCTGTCAATGCACAGACGGAGATCATCGACCAAGGCGACCAGGGCAGTCTCCACTCTGTATCCCAACCTAAAGCCATTTGCAACACAAAAATATACTTCTTTGCAGTTTCATTTTTATTTTAGCATGAGCTTTCATGGATATAAATCCACCTCTTCAGATGCAATTGTTGTTGTGTCACTTTCTAAATCACACACAGGCTCATATGCAATAAACAGATTACTACTGAAATTAACAAATTAACAAGAAAATCAAACATGATTAGACTATCCCACTCAAATTAACAAAACAAATGACTGGGAAATGAAAAGACTCAAATACCAAGTGCAGACTCAAATACCAAGTGCAGACAACAGTTAGTAACCATGCAAACCCTCACCATAGAGTTTCAGTTACATTTAACTCTCAACTCCTAATCTAGCAAATGAATGAAGAGTTGCATGGGGCAATTGACAATAAAATGCCAATGACCTGCCAAAGTCTCTCTCTGTGAGCACTATGATTGGAGAGTTTTGGTGAGAGTCTTGCCATAGATTCCATGTTAGAATTGGCAATGAGCAAAGCCAGCACCCCTCTTCCTCTCAACATTGTATCACAATGATATTTTCCTTATGTTGTCATGTTGGAGACACATTTTCTGGCTATTGCCCACGTATCTTTCATGTCCATATTTTCAGATTGATCCAAATCACCTGGCCTATGCCTGTAAACTCCAGAACATTACAGAACTAATCTGGTCTGTATTAGGATCTTATCTGCATCCACTTGTTTCACCTCAGGGTATATTCAGGCCAATAGCACAACCTTAATAAATAACTAAAATGCAGTGCCAGGTATTATACACCATCCCTGATCAGCCACAGCTGATTTTAAAATGTAGGATTGGAATAGGATTTAGAATAACCTCTGAAGGACAACTCTAGGGTTGCAAGAAAGAAAGAAAGCAAACCTTATTTCCAACCATTTCTATGTGATTGATCTTCATCTAATAGAATCATAATATAATAGAGTTGAAAGAGATCTCAAAGACCACAAACCCTTGCTAGTATATGTTGAACAACAAAAATCTTCACCAGGATCCTAAATGACCTTATACATAACTTTGCATACACCTAGATAAGTAGCAGAGGCACTAAGAAATCTACTTACTGGATTGCAAGGATGTGCATTGGTGCTGTTCTGCATGTCTCATTTTGCTTTGAGTACCAAGGCACACTAGGCATTTTGGCAGCTCTGCTATATAATAACGTAACGGCAGCCCTCTACTGGATATGGATGTTGCACAACTGTACAATTCTAATTCCTGTTGATAGTCCACTTATGAAGACACATGCCATAAAAGGATTCCTTTCAAACAAAAAAAATCTATCTTCCATTTCTTCTATAGTAAAATCTTGGGTAAAATATTTATTAGTCACTTTGGGAGTTAAGTGGAATCTGAGATAATTTTCTGATCCAGGTTAATAAACATTTGCTTTTAAAAATTCATCTTCTTCACGGATGTGATCTGATATTGAAGGCTTTCCTGTGCTGGCAACATCAAAATACCATTGTGGAGACAACAAACTGTTCCCTTAAATGTGAAGCTGTGGGAACATGTTCATCAAAGGGAGGTGCTAATTATGCTGTACCTCACTCGTCTCTCTCTCTCTCACACACACACACAAGCACACACACACAGAGGATAAATTGACCCTTTCTTCAACAAGGAATTTTGATCAAATTATTTAGAGTCATTAGTGAGAGATGAGGATTTTCTGGGTCTGCTGGCTGAAAAATGTAAGTCTCAAATTATATTTGTTTTAAAAAGCTGATAGCCAGGATGGTAGAGTGGTTTGACTGCTGGACTAGCTGGTATTCCACACTGCAGAAATAAAGCAGTTTAACTGCCATGGCTTGTTACCATACCTGATATATCTTAAACAGTATAGGGAGCTTCCGTATTTTCATATCTGGAGCCAGGCATGTACTTAAGAGTTGGAACTCCAGGAGACTCCATGGGAAGGACATATACACTTGAAGACATGTGAAAGACCCGAGTAATACCAAGATAAAGGCTAAATGGGCTTGCTGATGGCTCCATCCTCCCCCCAGACTCTCCACATATTCCCTCACACCAGAAACTAAGGCAAAAGCAAGTAAGCCAACACTTCCTACCTACCCCCTGTTGTGTTCCCAACCAACTTCTATTTTGGGATTGTCCTAAATCCAATCTTTTGTTTGTTTGTTCACTCTGAAGTTAAAACCATCAGTTGTTCTGGAATTCCACTGTCAGTTCCTGAGAAAATAAAAAGATCTTTGTAGTACTTAGCACTCCTCGAGGCTAGGATCTTAGATATAAATATCAGTCCCCAAATCTAGCTTCTGAGAACACAGTGTGCACAGGAGGATAGTTCCACTGTGTTACACTCAGACTCCATCTGAGCCACATCTCACTTTCTATGGTCTTCTCTCCAGGACAGGCAAATATTATCCTCTCTCCAACCCTAAAACTCCACTATCCACTTACCATACCTCTGTTTTCATTAGCTCTGAATGGTGTGTCTGTTTGAATTACTATCATGTGTTTGATTGCACTACTGCACATTTCTCAATAAAAATCTTCTTATTCACCCAAACATGAAGTCTTCCTCAGTTAGTACTGGTATAAATAGGTGGAAATGATCCTCAAGTTACCCAGCCTCTTATAAGCTTCCTTGCACTAATTAATTCCCTAAGTATTTAAAGAGAAGCTGACATAGTTGGTGAGGACCCACCAGTTTCCCCGCCTTCTTTTGGATAACAGGATACATCGGGTGGAACCTGGTATTTGTAGTTTGGTGAATTATTAAGCCTGGTCTGCCAGAATGTTCTGGTGCCTCACCAAATTACAAACTCCAGATTTCTGTAAGATAGGCCTGGGACAAACTGCCCCAAAAGGGTGGCCTGCCGGTGGCCTATTTCCCTCCAGAGAAATGCTGCAGCTGCCAGATCACGCAGTGTAAATGTTCTTCATACATAGCAAAAGTAGCTGACGGCTTCCATGCCAGTGGAGCAGTGTATCCTTGACAAAAAGCATTCTTAACTTAAATGAAGCCATGCAGGGTGTTGAAACTGTGTGAAGATACGATTCACCACCATGGATAGCTTTCTGAAAGTTCAAACCAAAATCCCGAGACAGTTTGCCACCTGACTGACATAGGACCACCTTGCTGTTACTACATTTTTTTCACTGCCAAGCTCATTCTGTTTCAAGTCTGTATGAGGATCCCCCCACACACACACACATCCAGATATCTGAGTATATTTTTGCATATATTTTTAATTGTGCCCATTTTTGTGCATATTTTCTTATGCACCCATTGACTGTAGTTCCCTTTGGTGTCACCTAGTTTGGGTACTTGGAAAGGGATGTAGGAAGGTGGAAGATATCCTGCCCTCCCTACCACTGTCTCATTTGCCTACCCTTCTCCAGCTGGCCTCCCACTGCCTGCCCATAGCAGCAGGGTGGTGGTGCTCTGGCCTATGGTGGGCCTGTTCAGGGCTTGGCATGGCTACCATGCCAGACTCCAGCTGGAATGCACTGTCCCCCTCCAGAGGGTCTATTCAGTGTCTGGTGAGGCTGCTGCTGAGGCAGGCAGCATTGTGGCAATGCCCTTTCTCACTTATCCAGTAGCTGCCATGGTCCCACTGAGTGCCCCACCCCACTGAGTGTACATCCCCCCCCCCCGGGTGTCACCCAGTATGAACTTTGACACCTCTGGCTGTAATATAATTGTGTTTATATTAGATGCCTATGCTATTGCTGCTAGTTTTTTTTTTCAAATATGTACATATTATCAGATTTATTTATTTATTTATTTTGTTTTCAGAGCACATTGCAAGCTCAGAAATGTACATATTCCCACATGCAAATTGTGCTCCATATTCAAGAGCTGTAGCTGTGAAATGGATAAATATGTTTTACCCAGTAAATCTGGGTGAACTGGGTAAATCTGTTTTTAAAGCATACACACATACACACAATTTTTTTACCCATGACTATGGTGTAAATTCTTTCACTTTCTTCTGAGGAAAAAAATAACATATGCAGAGAAATAATTAAAATGCTGGAATCATGAATTCTGTTGTAATGAAGTCAAAACTCCAATGCTGGCACTGCACAGTCCTGGCCTCACTGATAAGATCCTATGGGTCAGGGATGTGGATGCATTTCTTTTTTTTTCCCTTTCCTTTCCTTTCCTTTCCTGCCCCCCCCTTTTTTTGTGTGTGTGAACTTCAATGTGCTCCTTACAGTTGCAAGCCCATCTTCTTCATGCTTATGAGTGATACTGTGCCCCCTCTCCACAGTTACAAATGGATATGGTGGCAAGTATAACAAGTGCTGAATCATAGATTTGCCCATATGAACAAGAAAAATAGAATGAGACAGCAAGATAAGGAATCTCTCGCTCACTGTGTTCCTTCATGCATGTTTATATTTCTGAAAAGTAGATAAGTCCTTACCTCCTACGTGCACCATTTCCATGTGGGTGGGTGGGGAGAACCAAACAAAGATATTCTGCTACATTCTCAGTCACGAAACATTTACCAATGCATGCTGGGAACTGATACTTTTCCAGGAGGAAAGCAATTCAAAGAGAAAGTAATGATTCCAGTGGCAAGTTGAGACATTGCAAGGATGATGATACATATCAGTTCTCTCATTTTGGTAGGTCAGGGCCTATTGGACTGGCATCAAACATCCCCAATGGGTTAGCATTCAGTTTGGAACCAGATGTGCCATCACGCTAAATTTGGACTGGGATTTTTTGGCGATGCTGTAGCTGACATCCTCTTGGTGTTTTACACACATGGAAATTTTCTTACCCATGCATTTGTTGGGCATGGTGTAATACCCATGGCTTCTGAGGGAGAGAGGGGTGGGCCAATCCCATCAGGCCTCCCCAAAGGAACTGAGCCCTTCCCAGAAGGCATCTGGCTCCATCCTCCACTCCCTTCCCCTTTTTGTGTCATGTCTTCTTAGATTGTAAGCCTGAGGGCAGGGAACCGTCTAATTAAAAGATTGTATGTACAGTGCTGTGTAAATTTACAGCGCTATATAAATAAAGCTTAATAATAATAATAATAATAATAATAATAATAATAATAATAATACCCATATTCAGTTCACAGTTGCATAAAAGGAGTTCCTAAAACATAACAGTTCTGCATTGTGTTGTACATTTTTGGATAGTGCATAACAGTTTGTCAGCACATTCCTTATATCCCTTGATTCACTAGGATTGTAGAAACGTCAATCAAATTATGTAATTAATTGTCCAGTACTGGTATTCAGTAAAAAGATAGTATGAATTTATAACACTGGTGACACAGCAGCTTCTGCATCTAGGATCCTTCCACATGTTTTAGCCTTCACTTCCCATCAACCTTGCTAAAGATCTGGAATGCCAAGCATTGTAACTTAAAGCATTAGAAGGGCACTAGTAGGGTTGTTTGAGCCAGCGTGGCATAGTGGTCTGAGCGTTGAATTATTGCTCTGGAAACCAGGCTCAACCAGAAACCCACTGGGTGACTTTGGGTAAGTCATGTGCTCTCAGCTTCAGGGGAAGGCAATGGCAAACCTCCTTTGAACAAATTTAGCCAAGAAAACCCCATGGTAAGGTTGTCAGACATCAGAAATGACTGGAAGGCACACAACAGCAGCAAAGTGGGATTGTTAGTCCAAGAGCCTATGGCAAAACCCATTTGGCAAAACTCCTGTTCTATATACAAAAGCTGACCGGAGTGGCAGATGCAATGTTCTTCAGATAAAATTGCATCTTTCCTGATCAGAGGTAGCAGGCTAATTTATGTTGTTCTGAAAAGACACCCAAGCTACCATCTCCTAGCTTTTGCTGCCTGAGGTGACTCATTGTAATGGTGTGACTAACCCTAGGCAGAAGAAAGCTGTGATACAGCACAGAAATACTATCTGAGAGCCTGTTTACTGCTGACACAATATAAAGCTCCACCAGTGTATTTATGCAAAGGCTCAGGATGTCTATGGCTGGAGAATTAGATCCTTGGGAGAAATGACTGGCCCATCCTTGGTGCAATGGAAACCTCTCAAAGGACTTGATGCTGAATTTAGTCTCTAAAAGCCTCCTTTGTTTTGGGGTCAAGCAGAAGACCCTTGTTGCTTGCAAATCACCTACCTCCTTTTCGCAGAGCAGTATCCTCAGAATTATTTTGAAGACATAGGCAAGCAAGTTTGTTCATTTCTAAGTATAATTTTAGGGGTGCTGATCAGTTGAAAAGGGGTGAAAGATTTGCAAATAGGATTGAGAAACAAGGGATGTTGAAAATATCAGTCCCATGGAATCAAGTGTGACATCCAGTGGGGAAGGTTCTTCTTCTTTCTTGCCTGCACTGCAATTCTCAATTGCTAGGAGATCTAGATTGCAAGAAGGAGGAGCTGTTTTTGCTTTGGAAGAGGTTAAGCTTTAAAAGACTCACATAAGCCCTTTTTGCATGGGGACCACTTTCCCACAGAACAGAGAGGGCAAAAATATTGGCCCACTTAAGCTGAGTAAAGCAACTGTGGGATGTGGGGTAAGATTGCTCATGGGGGTAATAAATAACAGATCTAAAGGACTGTGTGAGTTATAAATCAGGCAGATGCTTAGAAAACAATGTGCAGCTATCATTCTTTTGGCATCATGCTCCTGATTTTCCTCTCTTCAAAATGGTTTCTTCTTTTCAGTTTCCATGTGCTTATTTTTAAATCTCACCTGTATTGCTATGAACATATATGACAGGGATGTGATTAATTGCTTCCATCCTACCGATCGTTAATGAGCACGCATCACTGGCAATGTATCTGTTGCTTTCACTTCACTTCTTCCATCAAGAGAAGAAGGGGCTGATCCATTTAATGAATTTAATATTTTTTATTTTAGGCAGTCTCCATATGTCTGGGTTACTTTCTAAGCTCTCTCCATCACCTCTGCAAAATCACATGTGGCTGAACATATTTACATCTTTCCCTTCTTTTGTATATGAAACACCTTCCCACCCCGCTTTGTATTATTTTCTTTCCTCAACCCAAAAATTAAAATGCTAAATGTTGGTATTTCATATGACCAGAGAAAGAATGTCCATTGACCTCAGTGGAGTTGTTGTGAGCTGTGTTGTTTTTGTTCTTCCTGAAGAAGTATCAGAAATATACTTGTTTCTAATTATTGTGATATGAATGGACTCAGCCTGAGCTCTCTATTCCAGCAAAGCCTGTAAACATTATTTTTGGGACTATTACCTGAACACCCCAGGAGGCATGCTAACTGGAGGATCCTGAAAAGCATAGTCCAGAAAATAACTTTCCCATAGAGGTGGAAAGAATATTCAAAAATATTTGGGGAAAATGGTCAAATGTGGTTTTTCTTCTTCTTCATATGTCAGATAAGTTTGTGGTGGAGAATTCTAGACTGAGGATCGTTGAAGTTGAAGTTCTGGACTTACACAAAAATTCTACACAAACATGGCTTTTGTGTGTGTGCAAAAAACAACATTTCTCTGCACAGAAAATAATATCTCTGCCTAACAGTATTATGATTTTCTGTGCAGAAAATGCTATATTCTTCACAAAAGGACCATGTCTGAGTTTTCAACAGAGTAAGTCCCAAACTACAGCATTTTCTGAACACGCAACAGCATTTTCTTAACAGAATAATGTATTTTTTCTATTTTCTGTGGAAGAAGACCATGTGAAAATTTCGGTAGGATAAGTCCTGTGGATAGTTTTTGAAATTTGTGCAGAGTGTGAAGAATTATTGCAGTGCCGGGGGATTGTCCCTTGCTTCCTTCTAGAACAGAAGTGCTTTTCTGAGCTCTACATGCACATCCCTCCTCTTTTTCCTCTTCTTCTTCCTCTGATGGATAGCATTCCATAGCTACTAAGCACACTTGGTTCTCAGAATCAGTTTTGAGTCAACATCCCAGTTAGTTGCATAACTTTTTTCCCTATAGAAATCATTTCTGTACTTGTTCAAATCTCAAAGTTTTCCCAAATTTATATTTATAGACACCTCCCACTTGTTACTCCATTTATGTTCTAACTCTCAACACTAAATTTGCTATTGGAGAAACTGATAGAGTTTTAATGCATTTATCTGTTGAGCTACCATCCTTTTCTTTAAAAAGCAGAAGTTTAACAGGGGGAATCCTCAACTGGATGATGAAGGATCAGATAGTTTCGAGAGAAGGAAAAAGTTTTTTGTTCATTTTCTATTCCCAGAGGGTTTGCTCTTCTGATGGCAAGTGCCAGGGAAATGGCATGTGAATCGAAAGGAAACGCGGGGAATTAGGAGAAGAAGAGGAGGGGAATGTGAAGTCTGCATTTTCAATGTGTTATGCTCAAGCTCTTCCACTTCACAGAGAAATTATTTAAGTTTCCTGCAGCTTTCCAGATTATGACAAGCTGAACAACTTGTTCTGGCTTGGTACTCAAGCACCATATGGTACTACTTCAGCAATTTGATGTGATATTATGAAGAAGGTGGGCAGGAGGAGGGAGATGATTTTATTACTCCATAACATGCTGGCCTTCTACAGAGCTATTGGGAGGGAGGGAAGAATTTCCATTTTGGAAGGAGCAAAGGAAAGGAATGTCCAGAAATGGCAAGCCTGATGTTCTCAAAAGCAACAAGTACCTGCCTAGTGAAAGGTGCTGTTCTGAAGAAACAGTCCTGGTGTTTGTCATTTAATACACATTAGGCTGTGTTTCTTCACAAATTTTAATCTTGAAAAATTATGTGAGTAATTTTAACAATTTCTTCCTACTGTCAGAAAGTTTTAGAAAATCATACCATTCTCAAAGCTTATTCACAATTCAGGACTTATTCTGAGCAAAATTCACACATGGTTGTTGATATTGTTTTAATAGGAAATGGCATTTTCAGCACTTTCTGTTCAGAAAGTAATATTTCTGAGCGAAAATATTATTTTCTGTGCATAAAAAGCTATTTATTGCATAGAAAATATAGCGCAAAACAACCATGTGTGAATTTTGCATAGAATAAGTGCTGAAGTGTAAAGATTGCTACCAAACCAGGCTTCTTTTCATCAAGGTTTCTCAACACTTAAAAAACCAATTTATAAATACTTGAATATGCTTCTCATCCCTAGTAGGTACTAGAGGTTTCAGTGTTGATTTCCAAAATACTTGAGTCAAGGGTGGTGGGGCAACATCAGAATATGTGGGACCCAGGTGAGGCCTAAAGTATCAAAAGCTGAGCCTAGAGTAATAGGATAGGTCAGAGGTGGAGGTAAGGGATAATTCCTTAAGGATGGAAATATGAATGAAGGACCAAGGAAAGAGTTTTAATGGTTGAGAAGGTAGCCATGGAAGAATGTGATGTATTATATATGATGCCTTCCAGGCTCTGGTACTTACTATATTAAAGAGAATAGTCTTGCTCTTATTAATGTGATCATTTCCCAGTGATTCAAAGACCTCTAATATTGCCAGGAGTACGTGATTCCCAGTTCACTCTCACATTTGGTTTACCCTCTGAATAAATAAACAGACACTTAAGGCTTAAGAGAATGCAAAAGATGTTACCCATACCCAGAGAGTGGTGGTTTGTGGTTGTGAAGAATTCTTTTCCATTCCAGCTAGGTTCACATGTCAGGAGCAGAGCAATATCCCCCACGCAACATTTTTTTTTCTCTCCACACCTCTTCCTGCTTGGAGTCCCAATTTGGTTTTTTTTTTTTTTTGGTTTTTTTTTGGGGGGGGAGGGAGTGGGAAATAACAACAACAAGATCAACAACATATTTTATTGCTTACAATTGTGGCAATATCCTAGTTAGTGTGGAGCCCCGGGTGGCGCAGTGGTTAAATGGCAGTAGTGTTGCCACTTGCTCACAAACTACAAGGTTGTGAGTTCAATCCCAGCCAGGGGCACAGGGTTGACTCATCCTTGCATCTTTCTGAGGTTGCTAAAATGAGTATCCAGCTTGTTGGGGGCAATTAGCTCAGAGTTATAAACCACTTAGAGACTGCTTAGTGTGGTATGAAGCTGCATATAAATGAAGCTGCAATTGATATCGCTAGCATAGCCAAACACACAAGTGTGGTGGGAAAAATAATATTTATTTACACAGCAACTTTCAATAAATGTGTAAGTTGACTTAAAGAGTAGATTCATAAAAGCTTGTGGGTTATTATTATCTTTTATTTTTCTTTAAATTTCATCAGTTTTCTCAGATATTTGGTTGCTATCTTTCTGCAGGTAGCTTAAGACTTCCATTTTGGTGGATCTTCAAAGATGGAATAGTCAAGGAGGGTGTGCAGGCCTTGCTGAATTCTGCTAGACTGCCTATGGTTTTTTTCCAGTTGTTTTTAAAAGTATTTTTTTATGGTTTTAATTTTACCAATTGTATATGTATGTATGTATGTGTATATATATATGTGTGTGTGTGTGTGTGTGTGTGTGTGTGTGTGTGTGTGTGTTATTTTTAGAAATATCTCTTAAATTTTGTAGGACACCTTTAGACCCAGACTGAGAAAAAGGTTAAGATGATGATGATGATGATGATGATGATGATGATGATGATGATGATGATGATGATGATGATGATGATGATGATGATGA
>NC_056525.1:14434013-14463152 GCF_019175285.1 Sceloporus undulatus | reverse complement strand
TGATGATGATGTCTAGCATGCATGACATGTGTGTAAACAGCTGTCTAACCTATGGTGTGATCTGGATTTTCCTCCAAAATCTGAAACAAAAGGAGAGGGTTTTTAAATCCAATTTAATAAGGATGAAGAAGATTCACTGAAGAACTGGCCTTCCTTCATGAAGACAGTTCACACTGAAAGCAGGAATTTGGCCCTGTGCTGTGTAGACAGGTCATGGTGGGGAGAAACTGGTGTAAACTGGTGGACATGCCCATTAAAGGAATGTAAAATATCCATAAAAATTAAAACATATGAACAGCAGTTAAAAAGCAGTACAGTACATTATTTAAAGGCCTTTCTTTAGAAACAACCAATGCCTGAAAAGCTGCTGGAAAGTCTTTGCCTTCTGACAGAAGAAGACCAAGGTGAAAACAAGCCTTGGGCTCCTAGGAACCACAAACAAATGGACAAATGGTCTTCCAGCCCATCCAAAACTTTGCATATAGTCTCAAATTCTCCTTGGTTCTGTTGGTTGTGGTGGTGGTGGTGGTGTTCTGTGCATTCAAGTCACTTCTGACTTATGGTGACCCTAAGGCAAATCTATCATAGAGTTTTCTGGTGCTGAGAGTATGTGACTTGTCCAAAGACTTCTAGTGGGTATCCATAGTTGAGTGGGAATCAAACCCTGTTCTCCAGAGTCATAGTACTTGAACCACTGTACCATGATGACTCTTTCTATTAGCATAAAATGCCCCCCTCTTACCAACCTTTCATTGACAAATCAATGGCAATCTAAAATTTAACAAGCAAAGAAAGGGGGGGGGGGGCAAATGCAATATTTGATTTGGATTGAGCCACAGATTCCATACTAGAGAGCAGGATTTGGAAAGAGTAATAATTTTGTTGCAGTGGGATTACAGCATCTGGAATCAACCAGGCAACAAAATGGGTATCCAGCACAGAAAACACTGGTGTTTTGTGTGTGTGCGCACACGCGCGTGCAAAAAGATGTGCTTTTCTTATAATAATTTGTTTGCAACACTTCAGTTTGTTCAAATACGAGGAGAACACTATGGAAGAATATTAATGTACTAACTTACATGAATGTTCATATATTGGGATGACAAAATAGTCAAGGATTTACATCCCTACATTGCACGTTTCAGAGTGTTTTTTAAAAAAATAGAATGGTAAGTTGTAAACTTTCAGTTTGTACAAGAATTAACATGTCAACTCAAATGGTTACATGTGCAGTCTGGAAGAACCATAAGGGAATTTTCTTTCATGGGCCTAAATACCCTGAAGGCACCAGATCCCTCTGATCTTGGGAGCTAAACAGGGTCAGCCCTGCTTGATATGTGGATGGGAGACCACCAACAAAAACCAGGAGCTATAGGATATCTTTAAAAGGAAGGAATTGGCAAAGCCACCTCTGATGCCTTGCCTAAGAAAACCCTATGAAATTGATGGAGTTGTCATAAAGGGACAGGTGACTTGAAGGTACATACGCACAAAACTGGGCTTGCAGGCACTGGTGGTTCAACAGCCAAAGAAATGTTTTTTCACATGGTCATAGACACTCCTGTTATCATGTTACATGATCTACAGCAGGGACAGAATCATATGGCCCTTTAGATGTTATTGGATTACAAATCCCAGCAACCCTTGCCATGTTATGCTGAATAAGGCTGACAAAAATTGCAGCCTAGCAACATTTGGAAGGCTGCATGATTCCCATCCCTGCTCTACACCTATATCTTAAGACCAGGTTGAATTTTTAGGTTTGCTGGGCCTGTACCTCACCCCTTTCCAGTTGAACCACTGGAAGATCTTAAGCAGATCATTCAGATAACTAGGCTGAATAAGGTTGCCAACTTCTTTCACGGCTTCCCATTCCTTTGACAATTGCATGGTTTATCAGAAAAGATGTAAGGGAAAACTTTCTACAGGCTGAAAATGCAATGACAAGGGAAGCTGGATTTATAAAAGGCACCTAAAGCCTGTCAGAACATAAAAGTTGGCAACCTTAATATTGAGTGGGAATCATTCATGACTGCTTTCCCTGAGAAAAGGGGAGAAAAAAAAACTCTGGGGATTTGAATCTCTGCAGGTGACATTGACATAAAAGGAGGAAATTCTTTTTGATAGAGGGGACTGCCAGGTGGCAACATGGAAATTTGCATTATATTTTTAAACTATGGAGCAGAATAGGAGATGAAAGAATACATAAGAGAACTGAGACAGGAATGGCTAGGAGAAGCTGTAGATGCCACAATGCTTACAGCATCTGTGCCTTTAAAAAAGCAGCACCATTATCTGTATCTCTGATATCCTTTGGGAAATCTGTCTCCTGGCCACAAATTGCCCCCAAATATTTGTTCATTTTAAGGTCAGAGGTGCAGTTTGTTTACAACCACACTCTGCCTATAGTACATACAATTGGGATTAAACAGATTAATCTGTAGATGGTTATTAAATGGTTCTGTGTACAGATCTGTGTGTGAGAGAGAGGGAGGGAGAGAAAGGCAATTGACTGCTAAACCTGTTTAGGAGATGGAGTACAGCACCTTGTGTGGCTTCACTTGTCATTGTTATGTGCCTTCAAGGATTCTGAGTTATGGCAACTTTCTCATAAGGTTTAGTTGGCAAGATTTATTCACAGGTGGTTTGTCATTTCTTCTTTCTCATGTAGAGAAGGTGTGACTTTCCTGGGGACTTTTGGTTTCCAAGGCTCTATCATTCTGTGTTTTTATGTGCCTACCATATCTTGAAGTTGTATGATTTTATTGATGCAAGTGATCCCCTGCACTGAAGTTGTATACCTTGAAGTTGTATGATTTCACGATGCCAGTCACAAATATTCTAAACAGTCATTCTGTTCGCAGTTGTGTCTAATTCATTGACTGGTGGCCAACCTTGTTTGATAAGCAGTGGGTAGATGTGTAGCTTTAGACATTGGTGGACATTGCCATGTGCTTATTTGGTCTAGCTTTCACAGAACTCAGGGAGGCAGAGTAGCACTTTATAGAAGGTAGATATATGTATGGGTTCCAGCACTACTGAAGTGAATTTAGTAGATGTGTAGTGAGTATCTGCAGAAATTATATTCTGTGCCACGAATCCCCATGATTTTTTGTTGAAGTTTATAAACCAAGTTATCCCATGTCCCCTTACATAATCAATTGGACTTTAATAATGTTTTACACTCTCATGACACCATTCATTCAGAAGCATAGGGTACGTTATGGAGATTAGTTCCTTTTCACTGTGCAATCTCAGAAATTTTTCAGGGTGTGTTTATTGAAGGTTGGGATGAGCTTTCTGCTTTTCCAGTTATTTATTATTAATGATATTTACTTATACTTGTATCATACTCACAATTTCATGGGATCTTTTGGAGTGTTATGAAGGATTATGACTCCTCTTCATTTTAAGATTGCAAATGAGACCTCAAGGGTTTTTAAATAAATTCTTGAAGCTATATAACTGGTTAAGTGGTTCAAAATTAGACTACAGCGATTCTCAAATTCAGCAGGGGGGGAGGGACTACACTCCCAATCTCAGTTTTAAATCTCTGATAATTCTGTAACCCTCATTAACAATATGCAAAGGGATCTTGTAGCACCTTTGAGACTAACTAAAAGAAAGAAGTTGGTAGCAAGGGTTTTTGTAGACTTGAGTCTACTTCCTCGGACGCATTCGTTTTCCAGACTATCACGGCTGTGTCTGTCAAGTCTCCATTGATAAAGTTATAGTTCATTTGCATACTGTTGTGCATGCCTATCTATGACCATTTCCCATAACCAATTCTATTTCTTGGCCTCTCCACATTTCCAGATAGTTTGGTTCATACCTTTGAACAAAGGGAGGATGTATCAGAGATTTGCTTTATGAAAACTTGCAGCTATGAAGGATCTCATTGTTTACTAGTAAGATTCATGGTGACCCTGTGGATGAGACATCTCCAAAACTCCTTACCCTCTACTGTTCTGCTCAGGTCCTGCAGATTCTGATTGAGTCTGTCCTTCTGATATGTGGTCTTCCTCTGTTTCTACTGCCCTCTGCCTTTCCTACCATGATTGTCTTTTCTAATGAGTCATGAATTCTCATGTAGCCAGAGTACAATAGCCTCAGTTTGGTCATCCTGGCTTCCAGGGAGATTTCTGGCTTGATCTGTTCAAGGACCCATTTGTTTGTCATTTTGGCTGTCCAAAGAACTCTTCTCCAGTATCACATCTGAAATGAATAGATTTTACTTTACCTGCTCCCTTCACTGGCCAGCTCTCACATCCATACAAGGTAGTAGGGAATACAGTAGCTTTGATTATTCTAACTTTAGTACTCAGTTGTAGATCTTTACTCTTTAGGATCATTACTCTTTTTAGTTCTTTCATAGCAGCCCTTTCCATTCCTAGTCTTCTCCTGATTTCTTAACTGCAATCTCCTTCCTGGTCGATTTTTGATCCAAGGTAAAGAAATTTGTTTACGATTTTGATTTCCTCATTGTCTAAAGTTGAATGTATTTATGTTCTCCATGGTCATTATTTTTGTGTTCTTTATATTTAATACTCAGCATTCTTTATGTTCGGCCTGAGAAAAGATAGAGAGCTCTCCAACATTTCACAGATGAAAAAAATGGCAAAAGTGTTGAATGAGGAAGATTGCTCAACTTAGGAGAAGCTTCAGCACTATGCTTTTACAAACTGAGCCTATTGGAAAGGGCAAGATTTCATCCTCTCCTCTCCTCTCCCTCCTGCTGAATGGAGTGCAAACTACTTTTTTTACTTTAAAGTCAGTTTACAGCCATTTAAGTAAGAACAAAGGTGGAAAATGGGAGGAAGAGAAATAAAACTGGACTTTTAAAAGAAGTTGAAAAAGTGGGACAACAGAGAACAAATCAGGACTGTCTTTTCCAAATCAAGACAGTTGACAGTTGTGTGCAACCAGTTTCAATGATGTAAGGTTGGCGTAACATACCCTAATCTCTGAGTTCCAAATAATCAATTTGTGACCACATTCTAAACCATTTGAAGATTCTGGGTTGTCTTCAGATGCAGTCCTATGTACAAAACACTGCAATTAATTTATGCATAGTCTGGCAACCATTAAGCCATGGATAAACAAGACCAGGAGTCCTTTCAATACACAGTTACAGTGCTATGAGTCCATTTTAACTGTCATGGCAGTGCCTCATGGAATCCTGAAGTTTGTAGTTTGAGGAGGTACTAGAACTCTCTACTTGAGAATTCTAAATACCCTCCCTAAACTGCAAATCCCTGGATTACATAGGATGCTGCCATGGGAGGTAGAGTGGGATCATATATAGTGTGAAAAGACCTCAGGTCTAAGTCCTCTGGGTAAGGCACAAAGTATAACCTGCAGACACAACCTCCTCCCCTTTTTTGTAAGCACTGACTAAACACTAATGCAATTTTTGCCCGGTCCTAAGGGATTATTGTAAATTTACACAGGGCAGTTTCTGTAAAATTAAAAATAATGTGCATATATTACTTAGTCCTAAATCTAATATAGATTTGATACTCTGGAAGCAATCTCTTTTCTGTCAAACTTTCATGTTGAAAGAAGTTTTCCTAGAGTAAATTATTGCTTCAGATGGACTAACATGTTGCCCATATAAATTTGTCTGATATTCCCACTCTAAAAGTTGACCTCGGCATGGCCAGTGATGGGCAGGTTTACAAATTTGCTTCCAACCCTTTTGTTTGGTGATTGGCAAACTGAAATTTGGAGCGGGTGAAGTACTGCCATGCTCCGGTTCCTTCAAACCAATTTCCACTCACTGTTTTGCATCAGCTGTAGGCCACCAAGGACTGCCTTTCTGTTGTTGTTTCTCCTTCCTAATATATTCCCAGTTGGAATTTAGCCCTGTGCAAGATCTCTGTGTTGATGCGGCGTATTCTTAACAGTTGTCATCTCCTTTTATGCTGCACTCTTGCACAGCAAGAACATTTTAACCTTTTCTTAATGATTAACATTTCCATCCCTGCTGTTCATTAATCTATACCGGGCAAAGGGAGCGATGTGGTACCCTGGGAGTTGTGCTCTTTCTAGCTATTATGACTAGCTCTGTGGAATTCCTTGCCCACTGAGATTTTAGTAGGGCAGCTACCGTTTCCCTTTTGAAATCTGAACTTAAAACTGATTTATTTATTTTGTAATAGATAGGTTGGTTGGCTGTCCTAGTGAGTTATCTCCTTTTGTTAAGCCCTTTGAAGTACTGTAAGAGCTAAAACGTTCTATAAATCCCAGGCACAGTTACCGTTCTTGCTTTACAAATGGCACATGGCAATTTCATTGTGCACAGCGAACTGAAATACTGTTTTAGTCCTGCAAAACAAGCTGAAATACAGCTGTCAGAGTCTTGGGGGGGGGGAGTGATTTTTATTTTAAAAAAGAGTGTGCTTTGATGAAGAGATGTAAATCCTTCTTACCCTTGCAAGGGGAAAAATCTTTTAATGTTTTTTATGTCTCCAGATGAGATGGTGAGAGGTTTGGTACATTTTTGCAAAGGATTTGTAATTTTGTTGTGCAAACTGCATCAGTGATTTTGCACTATTTACAGTTGGGCAGAAAACAAGTATGAGAATTGGGGGTGGAGTGATTTATGAATAAAACTGTCATTCTGTGTTTGCTGAGTGGGGGCTTTCCTAAACAAAGTTTTGTGCAGAGGCTTCTCCTGTATGTTTTGAAGAAGCTGACACAGGCACACACCCTGAAAGGGCTTCCTCATTTTCCTAAAGCACAGAAGGTAAAATATTGCACAGCAGCTAGCAAATTATTTGGCAGGATGTCATCAAGACTGAGTAAGGTTGAAGTAGATTGTCAAGTTGAGCAGAAGCCTGATTTTGTACGTTGTGTCAAAGTTGTCAAAAATTAAGCCATTCTTGCCATGCCAGGCTTGCCTTATGTAGCTATAGAAAACTATGAAGAAATCATCTTAAAGTCTAGGAAATGATGCCCTCTGCAAAGCAAAGGGGGTTAATTACTAATGCCTATGCAGACAGATCTCAGTTTTAAAAGCCTCTGACAGTGAAGATCCTTTTTACAAAGTCTTTTTATGCCTGCCCAGCCTTCCTTTTCTTTCTCAACCTCTGTCCAGCTGGAGGTTTTAGCAGCATGGACATGGGGGGATAGTGAAGTGAGGGCTGGAGAAACACAGACTTTGAGCATCAGGATGCAGCAGTATGTCTGCAGTGAGAAATGCAAAAATGCTTGAGCTGGGAAAAGGTGGGATTTTGTTGTAGTCTATCATGCTGTGACCATGCATGCCTGCCTAAAACAAGCAAGGTAAACAGCAACTGCCTCCAGAATAAGGAGCTGACATTAACAGAAAAACAGAGAATCCAGGATCAGAAAGGTTTACTTCACAAGCTACCCCCACAATTTTTTCTTAAAAATAGCTCTATATATTTGATATGTATGGCTTATATCAAATTGGAGCTGAATTGTTAAGATTAGGACAGCCTTGATACACACAGAGAAAAAATGGAAAGGTGAAATGATTCACCCTATACCTTGAGAACTATCAGTTACCAGCCATAGGCTTTGGAGAGACACTTTTTCTTCTGAAATCCCTCCAGGTTAATTTTCAGTGTTTAGTAAGTACTGGTTTGTATGTATAACATTTTACCTTGATTAAGAGAAGGCTTCTTAATTGATGTTTTATATAAAAATTTTATGCAAGGAATACATGCACACATATGATTCTATATATATTTTTAACCTACATCTTGTCTATAATTATTATTCCATATATATTACCCCCGCTGAGTCTTTTAACAGTTCCTGATGCAGGGCTTAGAAATATTTCCAGACTGAAGCACATTGGGCTGATTTGAGAAATAAAATCTTTTTCTAGATCCTGAGAATTCTGCATCAAATTCAGTGGATGTTTCTATTTTCTTCTACTTTTTGTTATAGCCTTTAGTCAGAGGGAAAGACCATATGGCTAATGGAGGTATACAAACTGGGAAGGAGGTTTAGAAAGTGGAGAGCTGTGAATTGCATACCCTCCAACTGTTGCAATTTGATAGGGACAGTCTCATTAGTCCTCTGTCATCCTACTTTTTGTCAGCTGCTTTAAAAATGTCTCCGTTTCGTTCTCGTCCTCACACCTTTTCCATTGTCCTTGGTGTATTTCAGTGGTGGCATAGTGAGTGCAAATTGCAAAAGTAGTTTGGACTCAATTTATTCAGGTGGGGCAGAGGGAGAGGAGTGGGAAGAATCCTGACCTTTCCAGTAGCCGCAAGCAAAAGCAAACCACTGCAGCATCTCATATTTTGTGTTCTTCCTCATTAATAATCTAATTCTTTAATAATGTAACATTATGAATGCTATTATTAATAATGTAATTCAGTGTAATTCATTAATAATCACACACAACTATACAAAATACACACAGACAAAACCCCTAAAACAAATGGGATATTCTCAACAAGCAATGGTTGTCAAGTCAATAAGTTTTATTAACTCTTTTCAAATCTTGTAACTAGACATGTCAAAATATCCCCAGGAAATTTAGGAGTTTCCAAAGTCCAGCATAGTGTGATAACAGTTGCAACTATTGAGGTCCTTTGTACATTCAATAAACAGAAGCCTTTTGTTTTCCATCCAGGTGGCATGACTAATTTGTCCTCTAGAAGAAAAACAAACCTCTTTAGGATACAGATGGAATTTCCAACTTTTAATCAGGAAAATTATAAGCATAAAATGAATATGTCAATTTTGTAGTTTATTATTGGATAAGAGGTGCTAGAATAAAAACATTCATTGTCAGCCATCACATTTCAAAAAAGCATCATTTTATTATCTTTAGCCCAAGACTGACTGAGATTCTTCAAAAACTGCCTTGCAGTTTCCATGACATAAAAAAAAATAAAAAAAAATAGCCAAGGCCATAATGGAATAAAAGAGCCCCATTTAATTTCCTTCTGCGTTATCTGGAGAGAGATGCACATTAGAATAGCTTTTCTCCATTCACTTTTTTTTTTTTTTTACACTCTTGCATGGATTGCAGAATGTTCTAAGGAGAAAGTGGTGCTGACATGCCTTTGTGAGGAAACACACTGCCTGACCTTTAACTCTTTGAATACATTACTAATGCAGACAGACAGAGGGAAGTCAATGCATATTCTGAAAGACCTGGGTTATCTATCAATAATATACTGTATATATTTTTTTTATGCTTTGTCTCCTTTTTTGCAAACAGTGAAGCAAAAGAGTCCAGAAAACCAGTCTGTATACATTTATACTTCTCTTTCAGCCCCTTCCCTAGGAAGCTATATCCAACCATCAATCCATCTTTCAAATTTTGATTCCACTTGACTGAGCATCCCTAAGGGTTCCCAACGCACAAGTGTCACAACCCCCTGAAAGCTGCAAACAAGACTGATCAGGATGTGCAGTGGAAAACAAAACACCCAAACCATCCATTTTCCTCCCCTTTAAGTGACCTGGTCTGAGTGGCACCTCAAAGTGCATCAGGCATAAACACAGCTGGAATGTCGCCTCAGTGGGACGTGAATTCCCACTGACTTCAAAATATGGTTTTGAAAAGGATTCAGAATCGAGAAACTTAACTATATTGGAGGTGGAGGAAACAGTGCCTGACTCCATTTTATCTGATGCTTACATTATGACATCTAGAATGGCAATTCAAACATTAGACATGTGTTTTTAAACTTGCTGATGCAGTAGAAGAAGAAAGAATGGGTTCTCTTTCCATGCATTCTCTTATCTTCATCCTTCTTCATTATTGTGGACTTTTACTAGTGCTACCCAAGAGGAAAGTTGCAGAACAGGTCCAAGAAGGGAACACAACTGCTATCTCTCCTTAACTGTGGAGAGATTTGTTTTTACAGGCTGCATCTCCCTTAATCTGAAATGCTTGGGACCAGAAGTGTTTTGGATTTGGATCCCCCCCCCCCCAGATTTTGGAATAATTGCATATACACAATGGGGTATCTTGGAGATGGGACCCAAGTCTAAACATGAAATTCTTTTATATTTCGTATGTACCTTACACATATAACCTGAGGGTAGTTTTATACATAATATTTTTTAATGATTTTGTGCATGAAAAATGTATGAGTACACTGAGCCATCAGAAAGCAAAGGTGTCACTATCTTAGCCACTCATGGTACAATTTTGGATTTTGGAGTATACTCAACCTGTATTTCTGTATTTCATTATTACAATAATATAATACTATAAACAACCTAATTTAAATATCATAAAAATATAATTATTTTTTAAAGGCTAAACACATTTGAAATGATTTGACAAGTTACAAAAAGATAAAATGGTTAAAACAGTTTAAAACCATGTACATATGAGGGTTTGTGTGAAACCAGTTGGGTCCTAAAGGCTTTAGTGAACAGCCACATTTTCACTTGGTGCCAACATAATGGCAATGTTGGTGCCAAACAGGCCTCCAAGGGGAGGGTATTCCATAACTGGGATGCCACAACAGAGAGGGCCCTCTCAGAAGAAGGCCTTCTTAGAATTTAATGCATGTGTGTGCATGAGAGAGATGGCAAATGGCATCCCAGGTTAAGATGGGCTAGATGAGTTCAAACCAAAATGTAGTAAACTGGCCTTTTTTGTAATATGATTGAAGATCTTAGCATGCCAAGTTATGGAACTTACAAGCAATAGATAGTGGTAAAGCGATTGGCTTTCCCTACTTAATCCCCCCCCCCCCGCCTTTCACTCTATCATTGAAGTTCTCAATTGACTAGTTGACTGCTCTGAATTTTTCCATATTTGTTGATGCGCAGAATAATCATTGGAAGTTAGGGTGACAAATTCTATTTCTTTTCATTCACTCCATCTAAAGCAAGGAATGGTTAAGACAGTATCTTTGGAATGAGTATCAGCTCCATCTTTATTCTCCCTCCACACACACACACACACACATTTTTGCACAACCAGGGGCATGTGTATCCCTCCTGAGAAATAACACAAGTCTTGTCAAATCTTTGTCCTTCCCTTGAAATTCTTTAGCTATATCACCTGAGGAAAAACTTTCAGCTTTGCTTTTTATTACTGTTCAGGTGAAACATCTAGGAATGTGCAGACCTATTTCTCCAGCATACCATGCAGGTTTGCTTCAAAATTCCTCATATGTTTGCCTGATGAAGAATCCCAACATTCAATTCTTCCTGTCACTGTCGGCACAATTTCAGAGGGACCTATAGTGTAAACTCTGTTGTTGGATAGTTGGGATATTTGTCCCAGTTTTCATTTCTTCCCTTGCAGCCACATTTGCCTTCCCAGTACAGTACTATTGAAGAGCTGGCTAGAAAAAACATGGTTGTTGCTTAGCAGCTACCAAGATTAAATTCCTGTCTTCTCCTGGGTTGACTTCTCCTACAGTAACCTTATTCATATACTTATCTACCTTGAAAATTAATATAAGAATAAAGTTCAGAGACACAGCCATGTTAGTCTGGAATATCAGAATGCAAAAGGATCTTGTAGCACCTCTAGGACTAACTGAGCAAAAGCATAAACCTTCATAGACAAAAAAAATCTGAGGAAGTAGACCAAGTCTGTGAAGGCTTATGCTACAATGTCTTTTTCTCATTTAGTCTCAAAAGTACTACAAGATCCCTTTGCATACAAGAATAAAGGAGAGCAAAGATACCCCACTTGCTCTGGTCCTATATATATTGGAAGCAATTAGTAATTTTAGCTGTTGTTTTCCTGCAGCACAAAAGTCCTCAAAATTGTGCAGACTAGTAAGGCTACTTGTAGTTCAGGACTTATTCTGTGCAAAAATTCACATATGATATTTTGGCATAGAGACCAACAGTTTCTCCACAGGAAACAGCATTTGCTGCATAGAAAATAACACTGGCCTGTTACAGACTGCCAAAATAAAGCTGCTTCAGGTCTCTTTGGAGGTATGCTGTTTAAATGATGCATGCACCCTAAGAATCTGGAAGCTGCACCAAAGCTGCACTCCAGTGCTTAAGAATGGAGTGTGGCTTTGGCGCAACCTCCGGACTCTTAGGACCCATGCATCATTAAAATAGCATACCTCCAAAGAGACCCGAAGCAGCTTTATTTTGGCAGTCTGTAACAGACCATTGCTATGCAGAAATATCATTTTCTGTGCAAAAAATGCTTTAACTGCTATAGCCACATATGATGGAATTCTGGGATTTGTATTTTGGGGAAGCAGCTGTACTCTCTAAATACCCCTCCATATACTACTAATCTCAGATTTACATAGGATGTTGCCATATCAATTAAGTGAAATGATAGCACTACAATTGTACCATGTCAAAGATTCCCAGAAGCAAGACTTTTGGTGATTTATTATTATTATTATTATTATTATTATTATTATTGACATTCTTTGCACTCTGTGCCACCCCTAGAGATTCCAAGGAGCAGAAAACTGACCCATAGACCAAGTTAAGTTGCTCACCTGTGTGCCACAAAGTCCTGCCCTGTCCCAGGATCACTCAGTTGTAATATCAGTTCTACTTTGAAAAACATAACTTAGTAGAATTCCTAAATATTCTTTCTTCACTTTCAACATTTCCTACCAGAAGCCTGTAAGAGATCCAGAGTCAGACATACAGAAATAGATAAATTCAGCAGTCATACATTATTTTTCACAACAGTACAGTGAAGTCAGAAGGCAGAGAATGTAGGAAGGAGAGAGGACAAGGTGTCCCCGGGGCATTTTCATGCTGTTGTACAGCAAATGTCTTCTGTTGCAGCAGCCTTTCCCCCTCTTCATACTGTAACAAAGAGCAGACTTTTCTGTTTATTCAGTTGAAGAAGGGAATGTAGAATGTCACCATGTTCTTTCACAGCATCTTCTATGGATGATGTGAATTCCTTCTCCGAATGCAGCCTGGTCAGAAAAGAATTTTTGTGATTCATCAAAGTTATCGGTAGGGAAGGAAGAAATTTCCTGCTGAGCAGCTTCTCTGCCAGGTCTGTTTTTCTGTCGCTGAAAAGTACAAAGACATTTATTTAATATATTTTTATTCTGCCTTTCCCTTTTTATTTCTTTTTATTTATTTACATGGATGGGCTCACAGAATAGCATAAAAAGATCTTAACATTGATTATATTGGCAAACTCTACACCAAAGGTGTGTGTGTGTAAAAGAAAAGCAACCAGCTGTTGTGCAAATCTATAAGTTAAATCTAAATATTAGTCTCACCAAGAGTATACTAACTGAATCAATGGAACTTAGGTAAGTATTCACTTCAGGAGTACAGCTACAGGATAGCCGAATGAGGGCATTTCAAATAAGAATGTTGCACCTTGATGAAACTTTCCTTTAGTACTCAAATTTATAGCATTGCAAAGAGTGAGACTCTGAAAATCATCCACACTTAGATCTCATATATTTGCTGTATTCCCATTCCCTTGGTAACTCTGCTTGCCCCTTTTCTTATGAACCTAAATGGTACAGTGAGCTATCCATATTGTCATGCCCTGCCTCCAGAACATGGGTACGAATTCTGACTCAGAGACTGAAGCAGTAGACCTGCTGGAACCTGCTGCTGAACTAGAGCAGGAGGAGGTTCCAGAGCCACACATCTCAGAGACAGACCAAAATGCAGTACCAGTTCTGGCAGAGACTCCTGCCTATTCAGATACAGAAGACAACTTACTCCTACCTACCTTTGTTAAGCAAAGACAACAACCGGGGGGGGTGTCTTGAGGAAGTCTCAGAGGATTTATAGCAGTGGTTCCCATACTGTTGTCCTCCAGATGTTTTGGACTTTAGTTCCTAGAATTCATGACTGTTTTAACAAGTTGGCTGGAGCTTCTGGAAGCTGAGGTCCATAACACCTGAAAGACTACTCCTCCTAATTTGGTGTCATCTGCAAATTTGATAAGTATGCCCCCAATTTTGTCCTCCAAGTCATTGATAAAGATGTTGAATAGCACTGGGCCCAGGACAGAGACCTGTGGGAGCCCACTGGTCACTTCTCTCCAGGATGAAGAGGAGCCATTGTTGAGCACCCTTTGGGTTCGGCCGGTCAACCAATTACAAATCCATTTAACAGTTGCCTTGTCTAGCCCACATTCTACAAGCTTGTTTGCAAGAATATCATGGGGAACTTTGTCAAAGGCCTTACTGAAATCAGGATATCCTGATTGGGTATGTCTAGCCTGGAGAAGAGAAGATTAAGAGGTGATATGATAGCCCTGTTTAAATATTTGAAGGGATGTCATGTTGAGGAGGGAGCAAGCTTGTTTTCTGCTGCTCCAGAGACTAGAATGCGGAACAATGGATGCAAAATACAGGAAAAGAGATTCCACCTCAATTTTAGGAGGAACTTCCTGACAGTAAGGGCTGTTCAACAGTGGAACACACTCTCTCAGATTGTAGTGGAGTCTCCTTCCTTAGAGGTCTTCAAACAGAGGCTGGATGGCCATCTGTCAGGGATGCTTTGATTGTGATTTCCTGCATGGCAGAATGGGGTTGGACTGGATGGTCCTTGCGGTCTCTTCCAATTCTACAATTCTATGATTCTACAGTTTGGACATCACTGATTTATAGAAAGCAGCAATTAATTAAGGAGCAACTGCAATGAGCTGCTGATCTATAAATCCTCAGCCCTGCCTTCTTGGAGTTGTCAAAGATTATCTGATCTACATGGCTTCCAGTTGTATTCCTGAACTCTGTGCTTGACCTGGACTGTGTCTGTTGACTCTGGATACTGTGTACCTGACTTGGACATTGCTGATCTCTCTTGCCAGACCTGAAACTTGTGAGTGAACTCTGCTTGGGACTTAAGGCTTGTGTTTACTAAGTAACATATGTGCTGAATATTTTATACTGCACACTACGATATAACTCTCCATTTATCTAGCTCTCTGTCCACCGATCCATTAATATATAAGAAAGATATAATTGATCACCTACTTGTGCATCCAATATTTTCTCATAAACATTACTGTGTCAATTAAAGCAGAATTGGGATTTGACTGCTCGGCCATGCAATGTTCTCCATCCTTGTTTGTTTACAAAGTTCTTCCATTACTCTGAGGAAAAATTCTTCCATTAAAGTTCCCCTTTCAGTGGTATGATTCCATGAAATAACTGTCAAGGCTTGTGGGTGCTCATGTTCTTTGTGCCTAGGGTAGCAGTCCTCTGGTTGTAACCTGCAATAATTAGTTGAGATAATTAGAATGAGCCTAAGCTTGAACTTCGGGATGAAAGTTTTGCTTGCACTTTCCAAGGAATGAAATTTTTACAGTTGGCAGCTGTTCCTCATTTGCAAAAATATCTCCTCTTGCAGCAGGTCATCCAACCTGCTGAGATTGTGTTGGTTCAAAAGGACTGTCTGTTATTATTGCCGACAAACAGAATTCACTGTTGGCAAATGCTTCTGCCCAAGCTGAAGCACCTTATTAAAATATGCAAAACAACATCTTGCAAAATGTTTGATCAGCCATTGGGGTGAGCCAGGTGATTGAGTTGTAACTTCAGGAGAGCAGGCAAAGCAAACATGTGTTGCAGAAAAAGAACAGTATGCACCTTTGAGACTAACTGAAAGAAAGAAGCTGGTAGCATGAGCTTTCATATACTCAAGCCTACTTCCTCAGATGCTTGAAGTGAGGCTTAAGGTTTTGGCTTGATCAACCAACACAGATATTGCATTAATTTTCCTTGAATCTCTACAACATTTTCCTAAATTTGCAATTATAAGGACTCTTTCTTGGAAGTAAGGGAATGGGATTTATATTTCAGCACACATTAATATAATCTAATTAAATCTCACCTGCCCCCCCCAGCAAATCAGATTCTAGTTATTCATTTATGAACAGAAAGGTCTATATGAATTATAATTAAACCCCAAACCCTTTCATAACACAGTGATAGGCTGCAAAGGTAAGATGGTGTTTTGGGATTCTTCAGGGGAATGGGAACAAAATGAAGTTTAGGAAGGCTGTTGTAAATGATCAAATCACCAGTAGGCAGCAGCAATGTCCAGTTTTAAGGGAGGGAGGGAGGGAGGGAGGCAAGCAGATATCTAAAAGTTCCTTTCCATTCCTTTCTTTAATAAGAAGAAAACACAGTGCATCCCCATTAAAAAAAACTTCTGCATTGGCCAGTTAACAATCAGTTGCATTGTGTGCCTTCAAGTCATTTCTGACTTAAGATGTCCCTATGGCAAGATTTGTTCAGAAGGGGTTTGCCATTACCCTTTTCTGGTGCTTAAAGAATGTAACTTGCCCAAAATCACTCAGTGGGGTTCCATGACTGAGTAGTGATTCATACCCTGGTCTCTTGTTCTAGGCTCAACAACAGTCTTGGAGTCCATCTACACTGTAGAGATAATGCATTTCAATGACACTTTAACTGCCATGGCCTCATTCTATTGAAGCTTGGGACCTCTAATTCTGTGAGCCATCAACACTCTTGGGAAGAGAAGGCTAAAAACCTTGTAAAGTAGAAATCCCAGGATTTCATAGGATGGAGCTGCAACACTTAAAGTGGTGTCAAACTGCATTATTTCTACAGCGTAGATACAACTTCAGTTCAACACTGAAACCTACTATACTGTCCTGGCTCTCCTAGGCCTAAGCAAACAAATAGGCTTTTGTCTGATTAATTTTTGATCAGACTTTACCCTAAGGATGCAAAATTTAAAAACTGGCAGATCTGTGTGTCCTTAAATGATGGAATTCCTCCCTGGGACTGGAGTGAAATTCTGATGCTTAATATTTTCAGGAAGTCCTATGAATGTGCCTCTCACTCTCCTCTCTTTGCCTGGATGGGGAAAAAAGAGAGCACTTGCTGCTTAGCCTGTGAATAAATATCTAGGTTGCTTGAGTAACCATAACAAGTCATCACGCCCTCAAGCCGTTCAAATATCATCCCAGGTTCTTTGCATAATGGTTTTAATAAATGTTATCTCCATTTTAATATCACATGTATTTCATTTTACAAGGCGATGATGATGCATTTGTGGGACATGCCGTGCATTTCATTTAGCAGTTACAAGCACTAAGAGATGCATTGAATTAAACAGATGATTACCCTGATTCTATATGATTTGATGGATATTGTATCTGGTACCACACGTGATAATTGAGCACCATCACCTGTTTCTCGGCAATGTGTATTTCCCCTTTCTGGAAATCTTGTGCTTTTTGTTTTGTTTTTAAAAAGTAGATAATTAGCACATTTTAAAAAAACAAGTCCAGGAATTATAGAGGATCAACCTCTTCATTAATATGATGCTTCTGGATGGCAGGATTCCATCTGTATGTTTCACACTTCACATTCAGAGCCTGGAAATTGTTACTTTTATGGACCATATCTCTCTTAGTCAGTGAGCCAGCACATACCTTCCTACAATTCACATATAAAAGCTGAAGCATGTGTGGCCAAGTAATAAAAGAGTGTGATCAAGATGGCAAAATTTAACCCATGTTGGGTTGCGTGAAAACTACTTTTATACTTTTATATGTTGTGTGATATTGTTAATTGCTGTGCTGGTGTGTGTGTGTGTGTGTGTGTGTGTGCCTTTTAATATATGTTTTCACCCAGTCTTTTTTATTTTCCTGGTTGTTTAATGGTTTTTTTAAACTTTTGTATTTTGTGGATTTTTAGCAATGTTTTTTTAAACGTTGCAAGCTGCTTTGAGTCCCAGTCTGGGGAAAAGGCAGGATGAGGATGAGGATGATAATACTTTGGACTCAGTTACAGTAATTGAAGTTGCTGAGGACAAAGGGAGAAAGTAACAAGTGGTAGTGAAAGAAACTGGGACATTTTAAAAGCAGTTGAAAAAGTGGGATGACAGAGAAGTAGCTGAGACTGTCCCTGGCCAATTGAGACTGTGGATGGGCATTTCAGCATGGTTATTGGCAATGATTTATTCATTCATTATTTAAATAGGTATATCCCATCCTCTATCCAGAGATCACACGGCAAAGAAAAAGAAACCGAATCTGACAAATTTAAAACAGTGTAGATAATAAAAATTATTTTTAAAGGATAAAAACAAAGCAGATAGTTTAACAAGTTAAAAAGACAGATTTAAATTGGCTAAAGTAGGTAAAAATGATTTAAAACCATGTACATGTGAAAGTTTGTGTGAAACCAGTTAGACCTTAAAAGTTTTACTGACCTATCATGTTTTCACTTGGTGCCAGAATGACAGCAGTGTTGGTGCCAATTGGTCCTGCAAGGGGAGTTCGTTCCATAACTGTAGTGCCACAGCAGAGAAGGCCCTCTCACATGTTTGGGTGTTATAATCTATCTGAGTAATTTTTCCAGACTGTCCATACTTTTGTCCATATCTGTTGTAACGGAGTACATACCAGGACAAGGCAGAGTGAACCAATTACCTCAAGCAGGAGGTCTGGAGGAAAATAACTACTATGTGATGTAGAAAAAAGAGAAAGTCTTAGGATACTTTTTAAAAAAGAGATTATTTTATTTTTAAAGTTGCCCAACAGGTTTTTCCCTAAAAATATTTGCATAGCTTTCTTCAGGGCTGATAAAAATAAATCAGACAATACACAAACAGCAGTACTTATATCGAGACAAGATAAAAATAAAAAAATTGATTATATGAGCATGCATCTTGCATCAAATTGCATATAAATTGTCTCAATTTTTAAAATGCATATTAAGCAAAGTAGGCTTGTACAGGTACATAATGATACCTACATTACAACTTTTAAATCAACCTGCAGGGATTCTAAAAAGTGTCTCCAAAGCTTATGCCTGGCAACTGATAGCTTATAGAGTAGGAGGCAGAGCATTATTCTGTTTCATTTTTTTTTCTCAATGTGCATCAAGGACATCCTTGTTATAACAATTCTGCCACAGAGACCCAGGGGATGGGTGAAAATTCAGATTTTGAAGTAGATGGATGTACTCTAATTTAGCAGTTAAACCATGAGAACCTATAAAGCCCCAAGATCCAGTCCATTTCTTTTCTAAGCAGGGTCCTCATTTTGGGAAATAAATTTCTAAGCATCCATAAACACAGGTCCCTGAAAGTGTGCTCATGTTCCAGAAAATGGACACAAAATTGTATGGGTGCCATCTTGAATAGTTCTGGGCCCAGGATATTGCCATGTGGCATCCCACTGGTCACTTCTTTCCAGGATGAAGAGGAGCTATTGGTGAGCACCCTTTGACTTGATTTGACACCCAATTACAAATCCATCTATTAGTAGCATTGGCTAGGTCACATTCTACTATCTTGTTTGCAAGAATATCATGGAAAATCTAGCCAAAGGCCTTATTGAAATCAAGATACACTACAAACACAGTGTTCCCTTCATCTACAAAGCATTTATACTTAAATCTGCACAATGAGTGACTGAGCCAATGGAGAAAGATAGCATGTATATGGTAGAGGCATGCAGGAGACATTTACTATCTAAAGTACCGTTGCTTTAATATCAAACAGGTAAAGGGGTTTAAAGAGAATGCTCAATTGAGAAGCATTTTCTCCCCACCCATGGCATCAGAATTTTTCATTATTAGCCTGGCCAAGGTTTGAGATCCTAGTGAGAAGGCTTCCTCTTGGTCCCACCAGCATCATAGGCACATTGTATGTAAGAAGGCCTTCTTAATGGCTCTCTCAGGCAGCGGAATTCATTTCCATAGGATGTTTGATTGGCTCTCTCCCTACTCTCGATCTTTCATGTAGATAGACCTTTAATCTTTACAAGTTGGCAAAGACATCACCATCATCATCTATAATTTTGGGACTCAAGGTGGCTTACAACAGTGGAAAGAGAGATAGTTTTAAAACTGTTCTTTGTGCCTTCAAGTCATTTCTGACTTATGGTGACCCCTATGGCAACTGTATCACGTGTTTTCTCAGCAAGACATGTTCAGAGGGGGTTCGCTTTTGCCTTCTCCTGAGGCTGTGGGAGTGCGGCTTGCCCAAGGTCACCCAATAGATTTCCATGACTGAAATCCAACCAGAATTATCCAGCACTCAAAATATTACATCACACTAGCTCTCATCCACTTTCCTCAATCTACCTTTAATGTTTCAAGCTGCAATACAATTTAAAAATGAAATACAATTCAAAAGGAAATGCACAGATATAGGATGGGGGACACCTAGCTGAACGATACTACATGTGAAAGGGATCTAAGAGTCCAAATAGACCACAAGTTAAACATGAGTCAACAGTGTGATGTGGCAGCTAAAAAGGCCAAGGCAATTTTAGGCTGCATCAAGAGAAGTATAGTGTCTAGATCAAGGGAAGTAATAGTGCCACTGTATTCTGCTCTGGTCAGGCCCCACCTGGAACATTGTGTCCGGTTCTGGGCACCACAATTTGGTGGGGAGAGGCCTCTTTACCCTGAGAGGGCCTCTCTATGGTTGCACCGTCCTGTCCTCCAGGCTGCTGATTGGTGCAGCCTGGAGGGGGAGGAGCAACCTCTTCCTGGCCCCTCCCCCCTTGCTAGGCCTTTATAGGCTGCATGGCCCGATGTTAGGGGCCATTTTGCTTCGCTCCCCACCCTCCCTCCCTCCCTCGGGTTGGTGTTGCTTGTCACAACTTTGGGTGGAGCATAGGCCATGATCTGGGGTGAGTGGGCTGCAGGGCTGCGGAGCACTGGAGCGGGAGTCCTTGCACACACGGGTACGCCGAGGGCATACGTTGTGGCCACTGCAGGGGCCATAACGTTTGGCGTTGCCCGGTGACTAGGGGCTATCGAGATATACATCCAGATGGCTGGTTATGGCATACCATGGCCCCTAGGTCATCCCGATGTTCGGCCAAGAGCAGCCGTTGCTGTCATCGAGCAACCAGGGTGTTGTCTGATTGTCCAGATCATGACCTTATGCTATGGGCCAACCCTATACGATTGCTGTTGTTGTTAATGTTGCCATTTTAATAAAGTTGTGGCCTTTCCTCCAAGACAAGTTTCTGTGGTTTATTTTGGTGATGCCCCTCCTAAGCAAGGGCTGTTCGACAGTGAAACACCCTCCCTCAGAGTGTGGTGGAGCCTCCTTCCTTGGAGATCTTTAAACAGCGGCTGGATGGCCATCTATCAGGTATGCTTTGATTGAGAGTTCCTGCATGGCAGGGGATTGGACTGGATGGCCTTGCGGTCCCTTCCAACTCTACGCTTCTATGATTCTGTGATTCCTTTCATGGTTTGAAACACCGTAGTCTTTAGCTGTGTTTAAGCACTTGATGCCTACTTTTTAAATCTTGATTTCACTTCTCTCTCTTATTTTTTATCTTTCTCCTTTTTACCTTCCCTACTGCCATAACTCCTGCCTGTGACCATCTTCTCATTTTCTTTCTGGTCCCTTTGGCCCGTTCCGGATGAGCATAAAGTACATGCTCCACGCGTACTTCCTGACGCCCCTAACCCTAGTACGCGCGGAGCACGCACAAAATGGTGGTGCCCGTTCCACACGGGGGGCGCCATGTTGATGTCGTGGACGCATAGAGTCCGGACATCACATGGCGGAAGTGACGCCACGAGTGCGTGACTAGTGCCTCACAGCGCCACTTCCAGGGCACAAAAAGAAGTGCCATTTTGGCACTTCTTTTTGGCTGCGCCCGGGAATCACGCAGTTTGGCCACTGCAGTTCACGGACGCAGCAACCAGCACCGCCGGCAGACCGCTGCTTTTAGGTGGTCTGTAACGCTCCCTTCTTTCCCTTTATCCTCATATTTCTCCCCACCCATGGCATCTAGCTAAAAGTCTTCTCCTCCCCACCTCAATCCCATCTTTTCTCTTTCTGGTTCTCTGCTCCTCTGCTCACAAAACTTTCTTTCTTTCTTTCTTTCTTTCTTTCTTTCTTTCTTTCTTTCTTTCTTTCCATATTTCTCTTCCCCATATTTCCTAGTTTTACTTTTCTCTCTTTTCACACAGTTTTTTCACCTTTTTCCTCCTTGTCACTCTTTAATATATTGTTCCTCCTTCTATCCCCTTTATTCTCCCTCTCTCCCTCTTTCTCCTCTTCTCCTAGTTAGAATAATTTATTTCTCCTTCTCTCCCATTCTGTGGTCTCATCTGCACTGCAGAAATAATGCAATTTGATACCACTTTAATTGCCATGGCTTCATGATATGGAATCCTGGGATTTGTAGTTTATTGTGGCATGAGGGCTTTCTGACAGAGAAGGCTAAATTGGTCACGAAACTGTAAATCCCAGAATTCTATTGTATGGAGCCATGGCAGTTAAAGTAGTGTCAAACTGCATTAATTATGCAATGCAGATAAGACCTATATTTCCACTTCTTTTACCACCCACAGCAACCCTAAAACCATGGCTGAAATATATTATACTCAGCATTTGAAAGTTGCCAGTTGTGTTAAAGCCAGCCGAATTTGCTTCTGAATAAACATGCATAGATTATTGTCCTTTTTATTCTGTTACAGTGTTGTCATCTTTCTCCCCCACACAAAATATATTTGGTGATTATTAATAGCATTGTTATGATTATGATGAATTTTGTTATTTTAGGAGATGAAGGAAGATTCCACCATCTGACTGTAACCAAATAAAATGTGGCTGGTGAGAGGCAGTGATTAATTAGAATAATCCATTATAAACTTTCTTCTTTTTTCTTGGAAAAGTTTTTTTTTATCACAACTCCCATGTGTTATTAAAACAGTACTTAAGAAAAGTGTTAAGAGTAAGGGAAAGGTTATTTTTTTTTTTTGCAGGGGGGGGGAAATCTGTTCAAGGCAGAGTTTGGAAACATTTTTTTTATGGAAGTAAAATTCATGGGTATTCTCAAAAGTAGTGTTTGTAAATGGGGTTGAAATAGAGCTGGGAAGGGATATTTTTTCCCCTGTTCAAAGAAGACCTTGTAAAACTTTATTTGGTTAAACTATTCCCATGAGCTGTTAAAAGTGATTTTTACAAAGGTGTTAAAAGCAGAACTGGTTGTTTTTTATTGTTCAGTGCATATCCTGGAAAACTTAGTCTGGCATTCAGACAGTTACAGTGTCGTAAACTAGGCTAATGATCTCCTAACCATTATGTATTTGCAATTGTAGCACTCTACAAATGCCCCCAAACTCACCTTAAAAACCAGGTACTCGTACCAAGGGACAGGTTCTGTGACACAGTTGCTAAAGGGTGCCAAAGGATTAAGAATTTAATTAAGAATTCATATTTTGTTTAAATATCAAACCTTTTTATTATTATTTTATTTTCTTTGAAAACATCACATCTTACCAGATTTTCACTTTAACCACATGAAACTTTGTACATGTAAATGCAATTAGGCTGTGTGTATGATATTGTAATGTAAAGGTATATTTTTAATTTTGCTTGTTGTTTATGTCACAAATATTGCTATTGCATTCAGTCATATATGGAAAAAACAATTTATGAGCAATATTAGTACCATTTTTTTTAACTAAGGGTTATGTGTGGTGTGGTATGGGAGGAGATCAATGGGGGGGGGTGACAACATGAGTTACCACATTGGGTGACACCAACCCTAGTGATGCCACTGTTCATGACTTGGAAGCCTTATTTACTGCACAGCATGTAAGGTTTTTGAATGGATTGTATTCTTATATAGCTGTTCATACCAGAAAAAGAAGCTACAGTGAACTCTTCACTGTAACATCTGGCATGCCAGGAGATACAGGACTATGAGTACATATTTATAGTGGGAAGTTTGCGTGTTTCCTCCTTCCCCTCTCAGCCAACCCCTGAGAAACAGAGATGGGATCTTGCTCTTTCAACAGTCTTACAACTTCTAGTAAGAAGCAGCTATGCTTCTCTTTAACTGTTTGGACATACTCCATAAACCCATACTTTGCTGCCATGCCTTTGGTTTCTCTGTAAGGCTGGGAAGTGAGCATACACATCTAAGAATGCAGTGCTTTCCAAAGGCATATTGTCCTCAGTGACAGACAGAACCATAGGCATTCTTTGCTTTCTTTGCACTGAAACCTCTGGTGCATCCATTGTTTACCAATTAAAGAAACCTATGTTTGTGCTGCCAAAAGAAGAGCTCTTACATTCCTGTTTCTATGACCACGAATTTGCCAATGAATCTGCTGGCATTTTTTGTTCAAATTGTCTCCCCATAGCAAACTGGCCCATCCATACATACACCTCTCAGAATGGGGGTGGTAAAAGAGTATTAGGAAAAACCTATAAATTAGACTTTTCCAGATACATTTTCTCCCTCTCTCTTTTTTTTAAAAACCCAATTTTAATTATTATTATTATTATTATTATTATTTTAAGAAATGCCTTCTTATATTAAGGGATGGGGCCAGTTATATCCCCCCAAGGAAATTGAACTGGAAATCCCTGTCTGTAATCCAGGGAGGCAATTGCAGTAAGGCTGGTAATAAGGTTTGGAAGAAAGTGGCACCACTTGCAGGAAAAACTTAAACAGAGCAAAGCTATTACTACTTCTCATGGTTTTAAGATTTTGAATGGAACACAGGCGAGAAAGAAATGTTTGTGGTGAAATGGGAGCAACAGTTGGTTAACAATCCAGCCTCCAGCCCTTAAATCTTCTCTGTGCCTTAAAGCTGCCCAACTCTGAATGCAATCTAGTCACCTCTTCTCAAATGGATATTGTAATTTCCCTTCCAAAAGCCTCTCTGTAACCATTTCTCAACATTCTATTATCAGGCTCACTGCAAGAGTAAGTGTAAAAAACACACACACACACACAGAGAGAGACAGAGAGAGAGAGCTCTTTGGAGGCCAGGCTTCTCGTGTTCCATCAAGCGGTGAACATTGTCTGCAGTAGTGGATCAACTTAACCAAACGATACAATTTCATATCCTTTCAGTGCAGTCCCCATTGCTATGCAGATGCATCAAGTGTTTAAGCTGAGTGCACATAGACTTCTGAGCAAGTCACTCTTTTCTGAATAGCTATGTGCAGACAGAGGAACTTATATATTCTACACTGGATTAAAACAGGACCTGTGCCTCAAAAGTCACTTGCCTCTCAGTATAATGCTTCTCTTCTGTTTCCTTCTGATGGAAGGCCATCGCTGTACATTTTACAAAGTAACACATTAATAATAATAATGAAACCCAGAGGGTGACCTTGGGCAAGTCACATACTCTCAAACTTCAGGGGCAGGCAATGGTAAACCTCCTCTGAACAAATCTTGCCATGAAAACCCCATTATAGGTTCACTGGAGATTTGCCACAAGTCAGAAACTACTTGAAAGCTCACAACAAGAAGCACAACAATAAACATGGCTCCTGAAGAACGCTAACACCAGGTTTGAGTGGGTTCAGGACAAGGTGTCTTTCAGTCCCCCATCTCTAGCAAAGATTAGGGGCATAAGGTGCAATGGGGACAGGCAGCAGTGAGGATGGGCTGTGGGATGAGTAAGATGTAGTGTATGTTGGAGTCAAAGATAAAAATTATTAGAATTTAATGAAGATGACAGCAGCTGCCATGACTGGGCCACATACTTGTAAATAGACAATGGAGCATAAATAGAGTAAAACAATTATTAAAAAGGCAGCCAGCTGCAATGAGCCCAAGTGTCTGCCCCAGGCTGCTTGGTTTCTGTATCAGAACTGCCCTTGGCTATATGGAAGGCAGGGATAGGATAAGAAATCATCAGGTTGATTTACCCCCTTTCATTAGTGTTTTACTTGTTAGCATTAGCTTTTCTCTATGATGGTATCAAGAAAGTATGGTCTGTGAGCCATAGGCTATCCCCACTTCATTTTAGTTACTCCTCAAGGTCTGCAGATTACCAAAATTATTGCATGCAGAGAGAGAGAGAAAGAGAAAGAGAGAGAGAGAATTTTTAATCACTTTATGGGATGAAAAACTATTAGGAATAGTGATGCTGCTTCTGAAGTGGCAGATTTGTCCAAAGCACCTGCAGTTTCATGAATTTCCCTCAACACTTTGACAAACTCAGATGTTTGAACCAAAAGTTCCACCTCAGATGCACAGGTGTAAAAATTTGCCCACCCATGCTTCATTCAGATGAAGCAAGTTGCATACCCTCCAGCATTTCATGGGTTAAAACCTGGACATGTGTGGCCAAGTGACATCAGAGTGTGGTCAAGATGGGGAAAGTCATTAATGAAGAAGGACACACAAGCTCGGAGAAACTGCAGCAGTTAGTCTTTGCCTAAGCCTTTCCCTCCCTCCCTCAATTGTGTAGTTAGCATGATGAGATTGGGCACGGTTTTATTTTACATGTGAGCCATTATTGTTACAGTATGGTAGCTTAGCTGTGTCAGCCGCCCCTCAACCGAACCCTACGGAGAACCTCAAACGTAACCCGTGGCAATTAGTGAAACTGACACATAAGCGAACGGAAAACGCTTTTTCTGTCTGCTTTCTCCCATAAGTGCCCAATTCTGCAACCACCTTACTCTGAATGAATCTCATGACTACTGTTTTTTTAGAGGAGGGAGGTTGCCATATAAACCCTTGGCTGTCACCAGTAAAAGAACCTTTTTGTCTGATCAATATGTAAATCTACTGTGTTGGAATTGAAAAGGCAGTTCTAACAAAGTGAAGGAAATGTTTCTGATTGTTTCTGCCTGGCAGAAACCTACAAAAGGAAACTGATGTGATTGGGGCACTTCTGGACACCCGCACCTCTTGTAGAAGGCAATCAAAGAGGCATTATTGTATATCCACAATCCTTCTCATTCGAAGCAAATACACAGCTAGAACTGACAGTTTTTCCATGTATACTCTACATTTCTTCCCCTTTTTTTTTTCCTTAGGGGGGTGAGTGGTGGGTTGGAGATGCCAAACACCATGCTTTTAATGCAAATGGTTTAATATGGAACAGCAAATGGTGGGGGGTGGACTTGCCTGTGATATGCATTCAGAGTGCCAAGTGAAATTCCTGGAAAAGCAATCGTTTGAAGCAGAAATGGGGTTCTTTTTGGATTACAGAACACTTATAGGTTTATTTTTTTTTTTTATTTCTACATATTGGCAACTTGAGATGTGGGTTTTATCCTTCTGAAGAAAGGGGGAAATGAGTTCAACATGTATTCTGCAGAAGACTAAACACAGAGCCACGCGATTTCAAAGGTGAACTTGTCATCTCTTTGCCCCATAATTCTGTCCTCAAGAGTAAAAACACTGACAAAATGAGTATATCAGAAGCAGAACCCCTTCCATCTTTTTTTGCTGGACAGTGTTACAACAGAACCAGGGATAGTTGACACTGCTATGTGTCTGACTCCTCACTAAGAAAGATAAGGTGGAGGAGACATGTTAATTTGCCCCAAGCGACAACCCCTGGGACAGTAAACGAAAGCTAGCACAAAGTAGAACCAATGTCATTTGAAATTTGGTGCTGGGTGAAGGCAGAGTTCTGTAGTTACAACCAGACAGCAAAAATTGGGTGTTCTTTTTCTGGGCTAATGTGGCATGCTTTCTGGAAGAATTTATTCCTTGACATTATCATCTGCATCTGTGCCTGACATATTCAGAGGTGGTGGATCTAGAAGTGAGTGGGTATATTGACACTTGTGGTGACCCTTGGTTGTGCAAGGAAAGTGATTTAGCAGTATATGTTTAATCTCTGTGTTGATAGCTGTGTGGTTGAATGGCAAAGGCTCCTCAGAGGGGAAAGGACTATGTGGGAAGATCTGTTTGTCTGATTTAATTAGGATCCTATTGTCTGCGGGAAACCCCCTGACCCGAGGTGGTGTTTCATTTGCAGGTACTAATGCTTAATTTTGGTGCTGTTCGACTGGTAGCCAAACCTCGTTACGTTTCAGTGTTTCCTCTCCTGAGTTGTCTATGTGGCTTGTGGATTTGCAGGAGTGGCCACCCTGTGCATTCTGACCTGCATGGTCCAGAATGTCCTTGTTTTCAATACATTCCATGCAATGACCACCAGCAAAGGACGGGAAATCTGCTCACTGCTGGAGGAGTTTACCACGATACTGTGCGCAGTGGCCAGGTCTACTAGGCAGCGCAGGCAACTGCATTCAAAACTAATCAAGACATGAGAGCACTGCAGCTGAGTCAACAGAAAATTGCAGGGCAGAACACATTATAAACCAACCCAGCATAGAAATGCTACTTGAAAACATGGTCACCTACCCTCGTGAGTATCCAGGCACAGATCAGGTGAAACATTAAGAATAAATTCTTCCAAGAACCCCAGCCACAATAGCCTGGGAAACAAAACTATGGACTCTGGCCTTGAAAGCCTCACTTCACACAAGCAAATTGGGTCTTAGAGCTACCGCCATGTCCACAAAGTACAGACACCCTCAAGAAGCAGGGTTAGGCAACCTGCGGCCCGCGGGCAGATGCGGCCCGGGCAAGGCCTTGGGACCGGCCCCAGCCCGTCCTGCCGCCGATTGCCGCCAGGGCCTTGGGGCGCAATTGTCTATGATGAAGCCCTCAGAAACTGCATTAACTAACATTTTTTTAAAAATCAGCAATTTTTTCGCGTGTCCTCCATTTTTTTTAAAAAGTGTCTTCCATTTGAAATTTGTCCTACATTTGTCCTGGTTTATTTATATATTTAATTTTTTAAAAAAAAATAATTTAATTATTATTTTTGCTTCGGCCCCCGAGTTGTCTGAGGGACAGACACACCCGGCCCCCGGCTCTCAAAAGTTGCCTACCCCTGCTCAAAGGGATATCTTGTACATATATTAAAATGTGAAGAAAGTTGCTTTTTTGGTGCTCTGGATTGAGATCAAATTTTAATTCATTTTATTTAGTATTTGAATAATGGATATTACAAATGAGTTGAGATATTTTCTACTACATTTCAAGGCAAAAATCTCAAGGTGCTTCCCAAAAGACAAAAGTTAATAAATGTAGAATCCGTATTAAGACTATATAAACTTTGTCAGGGATGATGGGAGTTGTAGCTCTTCACCTCTGGCTTGAACTCAACCACTGGTTTGTGCACCGCGCTGACCGTTTTTGGCCAGTGGTTTATAGCTAGCAAGAGTTACAGAGAAAGGCTGAAGCCCGGACAAATTCCTCCAAGCCTTCTCAACTACCTTGCTTCCACAGAAGTCTTCAACCCTCTTCAGGATCCAGCTGGTCTTGTTGGCTTCACCCAACGACACCAGACAACTCAGTAGTCTGTAAATAAAAGCTACTTTATTCTACTATATACAGCTCCAAACTTATCCAAACAACACAATACGGTAACTGCCTAACTATACACTCTACAACCCACACAATCATTGATG
>NC_056525.1:14393324-14432071 GCF_019175285.1 Sceloporus undulatus | reverse complement strand
CATTATTATAGTCAATGCATGGTACCACCCACTGTTGTCTGTTTCCACCCAGTAGGCATGCACACCATTCTCATTGGTTCTCTTGTTTCATCCTACAATTAATGATTTCATCATCTCAGCCTTGACCACTTAACAATTGTCAGGTGTGTCCAATTATCCACTTTACATTTCTTGTCCTTGGCATTCAGGACTTGTTAATTGTATTACCATTTACACCTGTGTGATTCCCAATTGGCTTCTGCTGAGTCACCCTGACTCTCACATACATGTTTTATTTCATTTACTGTATATCCCATGTTGCTTTTTCCTTAACAACTTTTACAATCCACTAAGACAAGAATAATGACAGATTTGACTTCCCCATCCCAAGCTTACAATGGAAATGCATTCTTGTTCTTCAAAAATGGTAACATTGCTGTTTGCTTGGCAAAGGGATTGGGAATTCATTTTTAAAAAAGTGACATTTTGACATCAGATTTTTCACACAGAGTAATAATGTAGAGATGAAATAACAAAGCTCTAAAAATGTGTTGATAATATCCTTTTAATAATAACATGAGACCACAATGAATAGATTTTTTTCAAGAAAACAAAGAGAAAAGCCACTATTCGTCTTAACAGAGCAAGGGAATATTGTATTTGCTAAAGTTTCTAGTAGGAGGTCATAAGGAGCTACCAGGAAATCTGTACTTCAGACAAGTGAGGTCTGATTCCTAACCTTAAAAGATATCAATCTGTTTCTTTGAATTTGTTTCACATTTTATAAAGCTAGATGCATAAAATACCACTAAGCACTTCTACAGAGAGACATCTGCAAACATTATACCTTGTAGAAAAGTATACACTAGGATATTCAGGGGCACTCTGAAATGAAATTTCATCTGTTTCACATACATCTTTTGAGTGTAAGCTTGGATCCGGGCATCCCAATTTTAAAAGGATGTTGCCAAACTGGACCGTGTCCAGAGGAAGGTGACCAAAATGGTGAAGGGTCTGAAAACCATGCCCTTTGAGGAAAGACTTAAGGAGCTGGGTATGTTTAGCCTGGAGAAGAGAAGGTTAGGGTAACCCTGTTTAAATATTTGAAGAAGGGTCATATTGAGGATGGATGCTCTGATCTTATTCTCTGCTCCTCCAGAGAATAAGATCAGAGCAATGGACTAATCAATAGTGGAATGTGCTGCCTCAGAGTATAGGGGAGTCTCCTTGTTTGGTGGTTTTTAAAGAAAGGCTGGATGACCATCTAATGGTAGTGCTCAGATTATGGGCTCCAGAAGACAAGCTGAGCCCAAGCCCATGCCTTCCTGGCTCTGGTACTCAACTAGTTTTGTCTCTGGGTCAACACGGGAATGGGCAACTGTCCATATACCTATGCACAGTCCAGTCCTGCTCTTTAATTTGCCACCATGCAAACCAGCTGAGAGGCCCCCCAATCTCCTCATCTGACCTGGAAAGGGGGTGCCTGGCTGCACCCATGTGGCAAGGTGCCCTGATTCTGCATCAGATGAAGTGACTATCAGATGGCTATATATATATATATATATATATATATATATATATATATATATAATGGTTTGCAGTAGCTCAATTTTGGAGCAGGTGCTTTCAATACAGAAGATCCCAGATTCAATTCCTGACATCTCCATATAGCACAGGAAAAGCTCCTGTTGGAAACCCTAAAGAATGCTGGAAGTCTCTGTTGACAATACAGGTTTAGACAAGTCAGTGGTCTGATTCAGTATAAATCAGCTTCCTCTCTCTCTCTCTCTCTCTCTCTTTCCCTTCCTCCCTCTATATTTCTCTTTCCATTTATTTTATAAATCACGCACAGCAATGTAGAAGCAAAACAAGTGAACAATTTATATTTTACATCATAAAAAAAGAGCTGGAACAAAATAACTGCAGTAAGATAAAACATCTTATTCTCAAATATTCAACTGCAATATATCTGGTCTCCCTCTATATTCTTCCTGTCAATGTGTTAGTGTGTAATCTCTTTTAGAGATTAACTGGTTTAATTATGACTCGTGTCTTTAATAAACCACTCGCTTGTAGTCAGTTCACTTTCCCCCTTCTATAGCCTCAGGTGTTATTTTTGTAACAACTGGTAGATTTAACAGCACCTTTCTTGATTTTCTTTCTTTCTTTTTTTACATCATGAAATTTAAGAGACGTACCCTGAGCCCAGATATTAGTTCATATATTTACTGCTTCCTCAGTTCATTTAATCATCCCAAGTTTTTTGAGATTTTTTGAGATCTTTGTACTTCTTCCACTGCCAGAGGAAATGCATCAATCAATATTTACTATCTAGATCAATTGCTGCTTCCTAGGCTTTATTGCTAACTATCAAATGCTTAACTTTTCTTCTCTGCACATTCTGATCACAGGCTTCAAAAACATGCCTTACTTTACAAAAATTAGAAATGATTTTAAAAGTTGGTTGTTTGCAGCTAAATGTTACATAGCACTTTCTCATCCCAGTTAGCTTATAGTTCCTTTCAAATCCATGCAAGAAGAAAGAAAATGTTGAACGTGAATAAAAGGCTTTTTAAGTATCTGAAGAAAGCTGCAGGTCACAGCCATTAAAAAGAGAACTGGCTCCTCTCTCTTTATCTGCATAACCTTTTCCCTCTTGTGGATCTTCCCATCTGAAGTGTAATTTTTCCAATGGTTTCTTAATGACATATCTTCCAATTTAACCACAGTAATAGAAATGTGATGTGCAGCACAAGCTGCAGAGGTCTGCAAGGGGTTTGCATGAACACAGGTCAACCACTTTTGAAGATCTAAGTGTTTCTGAAGGGACACAGGGGAATAGGGTAGGGAAGTCCATAAGTTGTACCATTTTGGCCTTACTCTGGCCAATTAGGCTTTGTAAATTCTAATTTTGCTTTTGGCTCCACACGTATGCAGCTAGTCATATATAATCAGTTGCCAATGACTTCCAAACAGAGTGAGGAATGATGCTGACAAAAGAAAGGAGGCTATCAAAGAGATGATAGCTTAGTGACTGAGCACATCCTCTGCATGCTGAAGGTCCAAAATTCAAAATCCAGTCTTTTCAGGGGCTAAGAATATTGGTAACTGGTGCTGAATGACTGTTCTCACATAGATACTGAATCTCAGGCTGCTGCCCCACTGCAGGATCAATGCAGTTTGACACTGCTTTATCTGTCATTGCTCCATCCTATGGAATCCTGACATTTGTAGATTTGTAGCTTGTTGTAGCAGCAGAGCTCTCTGACACAGAAGTGGCTAAATATCTCACAAAACTACAAATCACAGAATCCCATAGCTTTGAGTCATGGCAGTGAAAGTGGTGTCAAACTGTACTAATTCTGCAGTGTGGATGCAGCCTCAGAGTGGGCCAAGGATGGTGGATTTTTGGCCCTTCACAAGTTTTTTTCAGAAGCCCCAGTCAGCATTGGGAAATGGTAAAGGATTATGAGAGCTGTAGCCAAAACCTTCTTGAAGGCCAAACAGACCACACAATGCTGGACTTCACAGTTGTGTGTCTTCAAGGTGTTTCTGACTTATGACAAGCCTAAGGTGAACTTATCATAATGTTTTCTTGCCAAGATTGGGGCAGAGGATGTTTGCCATTGCCTTTCCCTGAGGCTGTGAGAATGTGACTTGCCCAAGGTTACACAGTGCTCTTTATGGCAAAACCAGGAATCAAACCCTGTTCTCCAGAATCACAGTCCAACACTCCAACACCACTATGTCATGCTGGCTCTCAGGCTTCATAGAACTGCCTGAAATAAGTTTAAAATCTGCCTCCCCTCTGTTTTTAGTAGTAGGTTAGCTGGTGGAAAGTGGATAATATCAAACTGAGATTTCCTAGATGCTCATGGGGAGTTGTAACTTTCAGAAATCATGAGGTGAAGCAATGCAAGGATATTTGGTGTTTCTGAGCAAAACTGAGGCCTCCAGCCGGGTGTTTCTCTTCCACTTGACTCAGTTTCTCTGCCACCATCCCGAATTTTGGGTCTGTGCGTTTCTAAAGCACCAATAGGAATTCTGCAGGCTGAAGTAGCATCTGGACCCCACTTTTGTGGCCTTGCTATCCCCACCAGTCTTCCATGTTTCTCTTTTTTTAAAAAAACAAAACAGTATATTGTTTGTGAAATTTTTGCTCCAAAATCACAGAAACTGCCCCTGCATGAAATCATGTGAAAATACAGTCCTTGTCCCAAATACTTCAGAACTCTGTACTACTTCCAAAATATGTCTGTTCTTCTTTGTAGTGCCTCTCAAAATAGTGACAAGAAGTGACACAACACACCTTGTGTTTGGGCTTGATCTAGAAGCTGTGGCCCATAAAGGTCTGGGGAGGTTATTGGTCCCTGGCTCCCAAACAGTTGCCTGCTTTAAGGCCTTAGAAGAATGTTTGTTGCTTTTGTGGCAAAACAAACTAAGGCCACTTCTGAACAGGAGTAACCTAGGGTTTTCTGGTCCCAAAACTGTCCCAGTGTCCTCCTATTACCTGGACACTCCGAAGTGATACTACGTGGCTGTTCACACATGCCTCTCTCCATGTCACATGCTACCAGTGGTGCAGGTCGTTCCTTCTGAGGCCAAAAATGAGGCATCCAGTGTCAATTACATGGCTGGGTGCCTTATTCTGACCTTAGAGGAAGCAACTTATGCTAGTTAGGCCGCTTCTGAAAAAACCTTCCCTGGACCCCCTGTGAGAATGTGAATCCATCCCTGGATATGAACAACTATAGGCCAGCCTCGTTGCTACCATTCTTGAGCAAGGTAGTCGAGAGGGCGGTTGTTCTTCAACTCCAAGCTGTCTTGGATGAAACCAATTATCTAGACCCATTTCAAACTGGCTTCAGGACAGGCTTTGGGGTTGAGACTGCCATGGTTGCCTTGACCGACGATCTGTGTCTGAGCATCAACAGGGGCAGTGTGACCCTGTTGGTGCTTTTAGACCTCTCAGCGGCTTTTGATACGATAGATCATGGCATCCTCTTGGATCGCCTGAGGGGGCTAATTGGAGGCACTGCATTGCAGTGGTTCTGTTCCTTTCTCTCGGGTAGATCCCAGAGGGTGCTGCTCGGGGACAGTTGCTCCAGTAAAAGGGAGCTCACCTGTGGTGTCCTACAGGGTGCTATTCTGTCCCCGATGTTATTTAACATCTATATGAAGCCGCTGGGTGAGATCATTCGGAGTTAAGGAGCTGGGTGTTATCAGTATGCCGATGACACCCAAATCTATTTCTCCATGTCTCGTTCATTGGCCTTGAATTCTGATGGCGTCTCCTCTCTCAATGGAATGTCTTCGAGCAGTATTGGGCTGGATGAGGAAAAACAGATTGAGGCTGAATCCAGACAAAATGGAAGTGCTCACGGTAGCGGCCCCGAAACCAAGAATTGGGTTGCAACCTCCGATCCTGGACGGGGTCACACTCTCCATCAAGGACTGCGTTCGCAGTCTGGGGGTGCTCCTTGACTCGTAGCTCCTGATGTCGAACCAGGTAAATGCGACAGTCAGGAGCGCCTGTTATCAGCTTCGGCTGATACGCCAGCTGCGCCCTTTACTGGAAGTAAGGGATCTTGAGACTGTTGTGCACGCACTGGTAACCTCATGTCTAGACTTCTGTAATGCGTTCTGCATGGGGCTACCCTCGCGCTTGGTCCGGAAACTGCAACTAGTACAGAATATGGCAGCCAGAGTAATTTCTGGAACATCCATGAGGGACCATATTACCCCAGTTCTAAAGTCCCTCCACTGGCTGCCCATTAGCTTCCGGACCCAGTACAAGGTGTTGGTTATCACCTTTAAAGCCCTAAATGGGTTGGGTCCAAGCTATCTCCGGGACCGCCTTCTTCCCTACAATCCTCCCCGCGCACTCCGCTCCTCTGGGAGAGGCCACAAAAATCTAGGCTTTTGACTACCTCCCAGAGGGCATTTTCCATCATCGCCACCAGACTGTGGAACAGCCTGCTGGATGAGATCCGCCTGCTTACATCCTTAGACAGCTTTAAAAAGGCTGTTAAGATGGATCTTTTCCAACAGGCCTTCCCAGGATAGAGAACCCAGCCTTAGAAAAACGTCTGGGAAAGATACTGCTGCTCCCACTGGTTGCTTGTTGGTATGATGCTGTTGACCTTCTGGTCAGTTTTTAACTTGTATGTTTGTTTGTTTGTTGTTGTTTTTTGTTCTGTTTTTTAAATATTGCATTGAATTTAATACTTTTTTAAGGAGGGGAGGGTACCAGGGATTTTATATGTTTTGTATTTTTAACTTTGTTAGCCGACCCGATTGTTCTCAGAGGGGCAGGATACAAATAAATATTATTATTATTATTATTATTATTATTAGTGGCAGAAGTGGCTCAGAGGGCCACATTGTAACCAGCCATCCAGTATCACTCTGGAGGGCTCCAAATTTTCTTGAAAGATCTGAATCAAAAGATCACTGAGTTTTTAAAATGCATAAGTGTGGTGTAACGCACATTTGGTGCTGATCTAGCCATATGTCATACAAGCAGTTTGTACCCGAATTGGGGATTGGACCCTATGTGATCCAGACTGATCACCAATGAAAATGGGGGAATGTGTTAATTGGTTCATGTGGACATGGCCCAAGGTGACTATACATGTGAAAAAATATCAAGAAAGCTCCAATAGCATTGGAGACACACAGAGAGAGTCCAGGTTGCTCCCTGAATAGCACACCTATCCTCATTTCTTTAGCCAAATTTCTGTTTTGGGTCAGTGCCCCAGAGAGATGGGATAGAAGGGACTGGAGATAAAGTTTGGCAGGCCTTCCTGTTCTATACACCACTGACAACAGATAAGTAGCTTAATGTAAACATTAACTCTAGATTAAACTATTTAAGATGAAGCCATGTAAAGTTTTACTCACAGACATAAAAGTTCTCAGAAAGATGATTTCCCCTAAATGTTTATGTTCCACAGAATTGTTCTGCTTTAGAGACTGCATGGTTTTGAAGGGACATTTTTCATATTCAGTTCTGCAACATTTCTTTCTCTGCATGAGCCAAATATATTCAGCTTCTACACTTTAGCTTAGTTTCATCTGGGGGGGGGGGGGTTGTAAAAATTGCTGAATCCCAACCCTGAAAATTACTTTGTTGCTTTTTTAAAATTTTCTTTCCCAAACAATACTTACTCCTGATGATTTGAAGTGGGTTGCAAAGATATTCAGAACATTGCAATAAAAAAATGAGGAATAGGAAACCAAGCAAGGGAAAGTGGGAGTGAAAGATCAGCAGGATAACCCTGAAGAGCAGTAGGCACCATTACCAGGCGCTGCATGCCTAGCTGTCAGCTCCCCTGCAGCTCTGTGACTTGACCCGGCTGAATAAGCCAGAACCAGTAGGTGCCTCCATAGCTTCATATCTGATGCTCCACTATGCTTCCATCTCAGCAGAGGCTAAAAAAGAGCCAGGAAGAGATTTTGAACCACTGATAAAACAACAACAATACATTATGTGTTTTTAAATTTAAAACAATTTGTTGTTTAAATGTTGCACTCTCAACGCCAAGGTTAAGCAAATTACTGGCAAAGCAATTGTTATTGTTGTTGTTGTTATTTGAGAGAAGCAAGCAAAAACAGATTGGCAGGTTTCTTTTCTTTTCTTCCATCATTCGGGAGCAACCACTAAGAAGGCAATGGGCCTTATCACATTACAAAAGAAAGACCAGAGGCAGCCAAACTGAAGTGGTTTTATGCTTACCTTCCTGCATGATGTCATAGTACGTCTGTTCTCTTTCCAGAGGGACCAGGTCATAAAACATATGGCTTTTGCTGTACAGACTTTTCCAGCAGGACAAAAGGCATGCATTTAGGATCATTTCCCTCAGCAGTAGAGCAGAAGTGCTTCATGGGCATATGGGGTGGTGAGCATAAAGCTTCTTCTGCTTCACTGCCTCTCATCTTTCTTTTGTAATACAGTAAGGACCAATGTTTTTTTCCCTAAAGCTAAACACTTCAGATGAGGGGAACATTTGACATGTAAAGGTGAAGGTAAGGTAAAGGTTTCCCCTTTGACAAAGTTGTCAAGTCATGTCCAACTGTAGGGGGCAGTGCTTATCTCCGCTACTAAACCAAAGAGCCAGCATTGTCAAAGAGAACTCTGTGATCATGTGGCCAGCATTACTGCACAGAACGCTATTACCTTCCTGCCAAAGTGGTACTAATGACAATCTTGCCATCATCAGTGTCAGCATCTCAACCACTGAGCTCTAGAGTCCCTTGATATGAATTACCCTCCAAATTAATTCTAGTTTGAGATTTTATGGGTGCTTTTACAACTCAGTGGTTTTCAACTGGATACTGAGAGTTGAAAAAGTTGTTTTCAACTGGATACTGTGAATGGTTTATAGCCAGGGCTTGCTGGGTTTTTTATAGGAATGTAGTCCAAAAATAGCTTTTCCAAGCTCTGATTGTGACGGTAGATTGTGCTAGAAATATGACCAGGATTTTGGTTTAGATATTTTTTCCTTAAATGGGGGAGAGAAGATAAGAAAGAGAGGGGAAGGGGAAAGAAGAAAAGAACCAATAAGCTCTATGTTGTAATGTTGTGATTAAAGTGGTCTCTGAAAGGTCTGAAGGCATCTGTGTTAAAAGATGGTAGGAGGCATCCATGATATTGAGGAAAAAAATCATTTAAAGCAACCTCATCAACATTTTGGAAAAGCTAAATTGAACAGGGAGTTGTGCATCTCCCTGCTCATATGCAACTGCTGTTTATTGCAAAAAAACAACAACAAAATGTTGTTCTTTTATCTATATGATGTTCTTAAAGGAGCCATGTAAAGTGTGGTCTTAATCTCTCCTCCTGGCTAATCACGTTTTCAAAATCTACCAAAACAAGGAGGCTTTTTAAAAATTACCAATGAGAGCAAAGGCAAAAAAATAAAATAAATAAAAATGCAACCCCACATCATTTGGATTATACCATCGAATCTCATTTAGAAATTATTCAAAGATTCTCTTCTCTAAATACATGTGTAATAGTGAAGCTGTTTATAATTACTACCTTTATGAAATGCTTCAGTATCTGACTAACACTTGCAATTGAGTGATAAAAGATTTGATAAAGTAGCATTTAAATCAGTGGTACTCAAATGTTTTACCCTTGGGACCGCCCCCCCTTTATATCTTCATGAGGATGTGGCACCCCCCCCTCCATTCAGCATAGTTTATGAATAAAAATATTTTATATAATAATAATAAAAGTTTTATTTATATACCGCAGCCTTCCATAGATCAGGGCGGTTTACACACAATTAAGATATACATACATAAATCAAACAAATCAAGCATAAACAATACATCAAAGAAACAATAAAAACAATAAAAAGATAAAAAGATAAAACCCCAATTAGCCCTTCCTCATGGCCACGGAAAGAGGAGGGAGGCCCTAAATGATGTTCATGGGGGGAATGCTTGATGAAATAAGAAGGTCTTTAAATCCTTCTTGAATTGGGCCAGGGAGGTAGTCGAGCGGAGCTCAGCGGGCAGCGTATTCCAGAGGGCCGGGGCGGCGATGGAAAACGTCCGCTTGGTAACGGAGGAAAGCCTAGCCCCCGGCACCTTCAGGAGTTGCTGCCCAGATGTTCTGAGGGTGCGGGACGGAATGTATGGGGAGAGGCGGTCCTTCAGGTATCCCGGACCCAAGCCATTTAGGGCTTTATAGGTAATTACCAACGCCTTATATTGAGCTCGGAAGCGAATGGGCAGCCAGTGAAGATCTTTTAAAATCGGTGTTATATGGCTGGTCCTGGGAGCACCAGTGACCAGCCGGGCTGCCATATTCTGCACCAATTGTAGCTTCCGAGTTTGGTATAAGGGTTGCCCCATGTAGAGTACATTGCAGAAATCCAATCTTGAAGTTACCAGAGCATGTACAACCGTTTCAAGGTCCCTCTGGGCCAGGTATGGGCGCAGCTGGCGAATCAGCCGAAGCTGATAACAGGTGCTCTTGACCGTCGCATTCACCTGAGCAGTCAGGTGAAGCGACGAGTCAAGAAGCACGCCCAGACTGCGCACGGAGTCCTTCACAGGGAGCGTGACCCCGTTCAGGACAGGTGGAACCACCGCCATTCCTGGACCAGGAGAACCTATCACTAGTACCTCCGTTTTCTCTGGATTCAGTTTGAGTCGGTTTTCCCTCATCCAGCCCATTACTGACTCCAGACAGGCCACGAGAGGAGAGACGCCATCCCCAGTCACTGCATCAGTCGGAGACATAGAGAAAATAATTTGGGTGTCATCAGCGTACTGATAACCCCGCGCCCCATGTCTCCGGATGACCTCTCCCAGCGGTTTCATGTAAATGTTAAATAGCATGGGAGACAGAATGGCCCCTTGAGGGACCCCAGTTTTAAGTTTTTGTTTTTGTTTATTTAATGTGCGTATATTCATTTTCATTTCACGTATATTCATATTTTAACATTTTATAAGGAAATAACATTGTTCAAATTAGAACACTTTTAGTTAATTATATTCAGTATCTAAATGTATGTGTAAATTTTACATATTAAAAAGTTGAGGAGGAGGAGGAGGAGGACAAAGGATCCGAGCCTCCAAGTCATGTGCCCTACCTTGAGCAACTCTTGCATACACATCCCGGGGGGTCCTGCCCCACCATTTGGGAACCACTGATTTAAATGTTCTTTTTATCCTAGTGATCTAGTGAGGACTATGGTTATATCTGGAGGTAGAATGATTTTCATGATAGGAGTATAACCAATTTATATGGCATGGGCTATTTTAAATCTGTGTGTATCATATGTTAATACATTTGACTGAAAGCTAAACCATGGGTTTTTATTTTAGAGCAATTCTCTTCTCCTGCAGTTATGTCTTTTCTCAGCTCTTCTCTGTTGTACTTCAGCACTTTGAATAACCCTGCTCAGTAGTACAGTAAGAACTGCAGTACATGGTAATAGGGAATAAGCTTAGCCTTGAATCTATTTGAAACACATTTCTTTACATAGAATCCCAGCTGCAATTTGAATCACAATGGATTCCTTCATGATCTGGAGCTTCACACCATGTTGGTCTCTTTCACGCTACATAGTCATAGCACTTTGATATCACCTTAACTGCCCTCCAGAATCTGGGACTTTTACTTTTGTGAGACATTTAGAATCACCTTTCAGAGAGTTCTAGTCCTTCACCAAACTACAAATTCCATGATTCTGTGACAGAAAAATGGCACTAAAGGTGGTATCAAAGTATGATCTTTGAATAATGTGAAGTAGACAGGAATTTAGATCTCTACAATAGCAGCTGGAAATGTGAGCCTGAAAAAGAGACAGAGGAGGATTTTATTGGCTTGAATTTTGGTAAAAGAGTATTACAGAGGGGTGATGATGTTGCCCTCCAGATATTGTTGGATGGCAGCTCACACAATTCTTCACCACTGGCTAGGTCCAAACTATCTGAAGGATGTTTGTTGTTGTGTGTTTTCAGGTCGGACTTATGGTGCTCCTAAGGTGAACATACTAGACTTGGAAGAAGGAAGCATGCAACATAAACAATTTAAAATAGGCAAATAACACAATACTACTAGCAGAAAATAGCAAAGACTTGGAGTGATTACTAAAAAAAGTAAAAGAAGAGATAGCGAAGGCAGTTTTACAACTGACCAAAAACAAAACAAAAATAATGACCACCAAGTCTTGCATAACTTTAAAAAGACAAAGAAGATGAAGGCTTTCATGGCCGGCATCCATAGTTTTTTGTGAGTTTTTCGGGCTATGTGGCCATGTACTAGAAGAGTTTCTTCCTGATGTTTCTCCAGCATCACAGATGCTGGCGAAACGTCAGGAAGAAACTCTTCTAGAACATGGCCACATAGCCTGAAAAACCCACAAAGAACTGTAGACAAAGAAGACATTGAAATAGTTCAAAATTCATACCTTCAGTAATTCAGTCATCAGAATGCAGACTGCTGTCAAGAAATCAGAAGACTAGAACTTGGAAGGGCAGCTATAAAAGAATTGGACGAGATACTGTGCATTGTTAAATATTAAAGTTAGGACCGCACGTGCCATTACATTTAAATCAGTGTAGGGATAAAGTCAGAAAAGCTAAAGTGCAAAATGAACTCAGGCTTGCTAGAGAGGTTAAAAACAATAAAAAGGGCTTTTTTGGATATGTCCGCAGCAAAAGGAAGAAGAAGAAAATGGTAGGGCCACTGCACGGAGAAGATGGCAAAATGCTAACAGGGGACAGAGAAAAGGCAGAATTACTCAACACCTTCTTTGCCTCAGTCTTCTCAGAAAAGGCAAAGGGTGCTCAACCTGAGGATAATGGAGCAGAGGACAGAATAGGGGAATTTCAGTACAGAATAAGTAAAGAGATAGTAGAGGAACACCTTATTAATCTAAATGAATTTAAGTCTCCAGGACCAGATGAACTGCATCCAAGGGTATTAAAAGAACTGGCAAATGTAATATCGGAGCCATTGGCAATAATCTTTGAAAACTCCTGGAGAACAGGAGAGATCCCAGCAGACTGGAGGAGGGCAAACGTTGTCCCCATCTTCAAAAAGGGGAAGAAAGAGGATCCCAACAATTATTGTCCAGTTAGTCTGACATCAATACCAGGAAAGTTTCTAGAGCAGATCATTAAACAGAGAGTCTGTGAACATCTAGAAGGCAATGCCATAATCACAAAAAGTCAACATGAGTTTCAGAGAAACAAGTCATGCCAGACAAATCTAATCTCTTTCTTTGATAAAATTACCAGCTTGGTAGATGAAGGGAATACTGTGGATATAGAATATTTTGATTTCAGTAAGGCCTTTGACAAAGTTTCCCATGACATTCTTGCAAACAAGCTTGTAAAATGTGGGCTAGACAAGGTAACTGTTACATGGATTTGTAACTGGTGACCAGCTGAAGCCAAAGGGTGCTCAACGATGGCTCCTTTTCATCCTGGAGAGAAGTGACCAGTGGGGTCCCACAGGGCTCTGTCCTGGGCCCAGTGCTATTCAACATCTTTAGCAATGACTTGGATGATAGGATTGGGAACATACTTATCAAATTTTCAGATGACACCAAATTAGGAGGAATAGCTAATACTCCAGAGGACAGGATCAAAATTCAAAATGACCTGAATAGACTAGAAAGCTGGGCCAAAGCTAACAAAATGAAATTCAACAGGGAGAAATGTAAGGTACTGCACTTAGGGCGAAAAAATGAAATGCACAGATATAGGATGGGTGACACCTGGCTGAATGAAACTACGTGTGAAAGGGATCTAGGAGTCCAAGTAGACCACAAGTTGAACATGAGTCTACAGTGTGATGTGGCAGCTAAAAAGACCAATGCTATTTTAGGCTGCATCAATAAAAGTATAGTGTCTAGATCAAGAGAAGTAATAGTACCACTGTATTCTGCTTTGGCCAGGCCCCACCTGGAATATTGTGTCCAGTTCTGGGCACCACAATTTAAAAAGGATGTTGAGAAACTGGAGCATGTCCAAAGGAGGGCGACCAAAATGGTGAAAGGTCTGGAAACCATGACCTATGAGGAACGACTCAGGGAGCTGGGGATGTTTAGCCTGGAGAAGAGAAGGTTAAGAGGTGATATGATAGCTCTGTTTAAATATTTGAAAGGAAGTCATATTGTGGAGGGAGCAAGCTTGTTTTCTGCTGCTCCAGAGAACAGGACCTGGAACAATGGATGCAAGCTACAGGAAAAGAGATTCCACCTCAACATTAGGAAGAACTTCCTGACAGAAAGGGCTGTTCGACAGTGGAACACACTCCCTCGGAGTGCAGTGGAGTCTCCTTCCTTGGAGGTCTTTAAGCAGAGGCTGGATGGCCATCTGTTGGGGATGCTTTGATTTGGATTTCCTGCTTTGCAGGGGGTAGGACTGGATGCGGTCTCTTCTTACTCTATGATTCTATGATTTCCCATTTGTTAGGATGAAAGTGAATACCAGACAGTGAAGAAAGAAGATAGGAAGACAATCAGCTCATTTGATATGTGTTGCAGGAACAGAGTTATGCAAATACTGTGCACTGCAAAATAAAATAAAATAAAATAAAATAAAATAAAATAAAAATAAAAATAAAAATAAAAATAAAAATAAAAACAACCAAAAATGAAAAAAGAAATGGGAGCACAGGCTGAGCATCTTTTATCTGGATATCTGAAAAGCTCCAAAACCCCAAACATTTTGAATACTTACATGATGTTTCAAGGCTTTGATTTTGGATTTGAACCTTGGAACACAAGTAGCTGAATCTTGGAACACAAGTGGCTGTATTGAATTTTTGAGGCTGGAAGATATGTGAGGCTGCACAAATATGAGAGAAGTGAGGCTGGAGAGAGACATAGCTGGAGAGAAACGCAAGGATCTGTGAAATGGTAGGAGGCATGGATTCACACCAAGCACTATACTTGGATTCACACCATTTCACAGATCCTCACATTTTTCTCCAGTCATTACTCTCTCCAGCCTCACAAATACAGTACAGGTACATGCTACATTAGTTGTGTATTCTAAAAGCCAGTGAGGGGGGGATCCCAGCTCCAAAACAAATTGTATTCCCAGTTGTTTTGAATAAGGGATCCTTAACCTGTGCTATATTATTTTGTGCTTTGTTTTTAAATCAGGGTTGAAAATCCTTTTAATTCTGTAGACCAGCTCTTCTCAAGCAATGTTTTGTGGGAGACGAGCAGACTCCCCCCTCATTCAATTTACCAGGGAGTATCACTGTATTTGTGTCTATCAGAGACAACTGTTTCTTGCTATTCTAGAAATTTGCTATGGCCCAACAGTCACTAGATCATGGACTAGCACCAGTCTACAGACCACCACTTTGAATAGCACTACTACAGGCAGTTTATACTATTTTAAACTTACCTTTTTGTATGTTTTTAGCTATCTATATTTTTACTTGTAATTCTTTTCATTTTTGCCCGCCACCTAGTGGCTCTTCATCTTTGGAGAGAAGGGGGAGTATATAAAGAACAGAACACAACAGAACAGATCAGGCTATGTTTACAATGAGTTATGGGAGTTGTAGTTCAGCATCTGATTGTGATCCCTGGCTTAACATATTTTTCTTTCCTGAATCAGGATTTTGACCAGAACACACTTATACATTCATACTTCTTAGATTTTTGCAGTTCTGTTTTGTGAATACAATACAAATACAAATGTAGATTAACGACAAAATGCACCAAAAATGCCCATGGAGGATGAAGATATTACAAAACATCATCATATTAAATAAAACTACTTGCAAAAATATATATATCAAGCAAACCTGGACACAAAAACTGCACATATTGGAAGAAGGAAATAAAAAGAATCAGTTTTAATGCTGATTTATTTATTTATTTATCTGTGAAGACTGCTGGCTGTAATATCAGTGGAGTGGTAAATCTGCTCCAGGTTTTAGCCTAGATTTTAAAGGAGCTACCTAATGTGTTGGTTCTGATTCGAAAATATTCTCTGTCTTGTCAACAGCCCTTTAAAATTCACACTAAAATCCAGAGCTGATTCATTTGGTCATTTAAGTCAGAGCTACCGGCTGCCAATGTTTTTATATGTAAAAAGATAACAAATATAAAGTACCTTCTGTTCTTTTACATATTGATTGCCTGAGAATTCTTTAGGCATAATTAGTTTTAAAGGTTGTAATTCTGGTGTTTTGAGGTGGGAAAATCTGGATTTATAACTATAGGAGCAATGACAGCAACATAAACTCCCCAAGCTAGTGAGTACCTCTGGAGCTTCTATTAACAAACCTCTTTTCTCACAGAACCTTTGGGAGAGGGGTGAATAATGCCACAGAACTGTAACTCAACAGTTAGATTTTTCCAGTTTTCCAAGCTAGTCTCCTTGCAAGGATATCAAATGTAATTTTAGGGAAGTAAAATGGATGCTGGCTAGCTGAAATGTGGAGGTTCTTGGGAGTCTCCCCTGACCTCTAAAGTACCGTAGGCTTTGCTAAAATCTGCAGATGGTGTACTTTTTCACTCTACCAAACAATCAATATGTTACCAATGCTGTATTGATGCCCTGTCATGTGAAGAAGAGAGATAGCTTTCTTTCCGAAGATAGATAAGGATATTCTGAAATGACTAATGGGCAATTAGCTGCACTATGGGAGCTTCAATCTGTTTAGGTGGAACCAAGTCCCTCTCTTTTTCAGGAAATTGTTTCTTCTTTCTGCAATAAGATGAGCAGGTTGGACTGTCTTGATAGGTGACTGTTAGCATTTAGAAGTAGCAGTGATTTTTGTTCCTGTTTTCTGAGAGCTGATTAAATTTGGAAGATCCTAGATGAACATTCCAGTGGAATTAGCACCACTTCTATTCTCATTTCTTCATGTTTATAAACACCTGCTCTACCTATATAGTCTTAGATGGAATGATAATTTCTCCACCAGAAGAAACAATCATGTTAAGGCAGGCCTAAAAGGTCTACCGTGTGGCCTACATTTCACCTGGGTAACATCACTCATGCTGGGAAACCATCAGATGTTGTTGGATTAAGATTCCCATCATCCTAGTCATTGGCCATGTTGGTTGGGACTAGTGGGAGTTAGAATTGAGCAACATTTTGAAGTCTGCAGGTTCTCCAGCCCTAGGTTAAACAATGAGAGCAGAACATGCTCATGAAGAAACAGAACACTCTGGACCAAATCCAGCTACAGCAGGACTGTGGAATCAAAGGGACGTATTTATATATTGACTCCTAATTCAACAATTGATTCAGTATGTTTACTGTAATTGGGTATAACAGGATTTAGGCCTCTGTGTTACCATAGGATTCGGGGACTGAAAAATGTCCATGTAGCCAAATAACTACTTTTGTGTTTCAGACAGCTATTTTGTCACCAGTTGTTGGGTACAAGATTGGGGAACTATCTATCTGATGTTGGCTGCTTCCCAAAATGTACCCTCAGCCAGTGTAGACTGGGGGTGTTAATAAGCAGTGTGTATCTGTGGATTACTGCACAAGCAATGACCCTTCCCATGAGAAGTCATTTCTAACTTGTTTTCTCTGCCCACTCCATTGGCTATAGATAGCACATCATAATTACATCATGGTCCATTACAATTTTTTGCTTGAACAAACCTCTAATTTCTCCTCATTTGCAAAAGATGTAGTTAGAAAATAACTATTTATCTTGGCTTATTTCAGGGAACACATTGAAAATAGAACACACTACCTAAGAGCACACTCCCTAAGAACAATGAGCAATTTGATTCTTTGGGTCAGATGTACACTTTTGCTATTTTTAAAAATGCTTCCTCACACCTAGACACCCACTTATGAATTGAATATGTAACTATAGCAAAGATTATATATTTCAAATATATTAACTCCCACACCGAGGTGAAGTTAAAGGCTTTCATGACTGCCATCCATAGTTTTTTGTGGGTTTTTTGGGCTATGAGGCTGTGTTCTAGAAGAGTTAGACATTTCACCAGCAGCTGTGGCTGGCATCTTTAGAGAATACTGGAATGGAAGAGAGTGGGGTATGGAGGTGATTTGCATGTTAATCTGTGTATTGTTCTGTTGTTGAATGACAAAGCCTACAGGGTTTCCATTTACTTAATGACCCACTGTCTGCTGGGAATCCCTCTCACCCTGGGTGGTTTTCATTTGCATTTGCTGGGTCCTGATTTTGGGGTTTTTCTGGACTGGTAGCCAAACTTTTTTTTTACTTTCAGGGTTTTTTCTTTCCTGTTGAAGTTCTCCAGGTGTTTATGGATTTCAGTGACTACATAGAGATCACCAAACATAGTGTTCAAACAACAATCAAGGAAGACAAGAGACACTGTGTCAGGTAGAAAAATCAGCAGGCATGTTATAAACCATCCTGGGCATAAAATGCTGTTTGAAAATACTGAAATTCTGGATCATAACAACAACTACCAGGTCAGAATGCACAGGGAAGCCATTGAAATCCATAAACACCTGGACAACTTCAATTTAAAGAGTTAAAATGGCAAGTCCTCAGCTCTAAATACTAGAAAAGGCCAAACATGTTGTTGCTGTTAATTACCAGGTGACCTCGGTGACCCTGTGAATGAGGGACTTCCAAGTCATCAGCAGCCCTACTCAGGTCTTGTAAACACAGGACTATGACTACCTTGATTGAATCTATCCATGTATTAAGCAGTTTTCATATTTTCCTACTGCCTTCTACCATACCAAGTATCATTGTCTTTTCTAGTGAGTTATGTCTTTTCACAATATCCAAATTACAATAATCTCAGGTCAGTCATTTTGGCTTCTAGGGAGAGTTCAAGTTTGATTTGGTCTAGGACCCATTTATTTGTCTTTTTGACAGTCCGTGGTATGCTGAAACCTTTCTTCCAGCACTTCATTTCATGTGAGTTGATATTCTTCACATCAGCTTTTTTCAATCTATACAGCACTCACAACCATACATAGAAATCAGAATATGATGGCCAAATGTATGCTAAGGGAAAATAACAAAGATTGTTTCCTGAACTTATATTTGGATGGGCAGCAGTTTGCAGAAGAAGATTTATGCATGTCTGTTAAGATAGAAAGGAAGGAGTTTAAATATCAATAGAGACTGAGACTGAATGGGATGAAGCTAATTTGTCTTTTATGCTACAAACCATCCTATATTCACTTTCCTAATAATAAGCCTCATTGATCTAAATGATACTTACTTCTCAGTAGGCATGCACAGACTATTGAAAAAAGAATAACAATAATTTTAAAGTCATGTTCAGGGATAATTGTCCATTTTTGAAAACAAAGAGACAGTTCCTTTCTCAGAGGAAACACATTCTGGAGAAGCATGATTTAATTCTGTCATAGCTGTTATTGCATATAGTATTTTTACTTGTTAAAAATAACTTTGATTTTGAAAGTGTTTTTAAGCATATAAAGCACTTGTCCTATATTTGGTTGGTTAATTGTTAGCAGCCATGACTCTGAGTCATGCCAGTTTGATTATTCCTGTTTTACAGCTGGGAGGTGGTCATGGGAGTGAACATAGATACACAAGTAGATTTAGAATTCGTATTTAATGTTTATGGGTGGCTCTATCATTGTTAGCATACAGCAGGAATGAGCTAAGTGCGGCCCAAGGACCATTTTGTAGTTCCCAAATCCCCTCAATTTCCCCTCCTAAACCCCCTATGGTATGCAAAGTTACTTCCTCTTGGAGGTGAAGGCACACAAGTCACTTTGTGCTGGGGGGAAAATAGCATCTTCTAGGTCTAAAATTGCTCAGACATGGCCAAAAACATGGCAAAATTGTCTTAGATGGTATTGGTGAAAATTCTGAAACAAAAACATCATTTTTTTTAAAGTGGTGCAGCAGAGAAATGTGGTCCTCCAAGACACTGCACAGAGCAATGCAGCCTCCTATTCCCTAGTGGTTATCCACCCCAATGTATATTACTATTTCTGTTAGGTCCAAAACACCCTGCAGAAATAATCCAGTTTGAAACCACTTTAACTGCCCTGGCTCAATGCTAGCAAATTCTGTGAACTGTAGTTTTATGAAACACTTAGCCTTCTCTGACAGAGAGTTCATATACCACAATAAACTACAATTCCCAGGATTTCCTAGCACTGAGCCAGGGCAGTGTCAAGATGGATTGAAAAAATTGTAGAGAGAGAGAGAGAGGGAGGGAGACACTCTAGATTGAATTCAAAGATATAGCCATGTTAGTCTGTAGAATCAGTACGTAGAGAGATCTTGTAGCACCTTTGAGACTAACTGAAAGAAAGAAGTTGGCAGCATGCATCTGAGGAAGTAGACTGAAGTCTATGAAAGCTCATGCTGCCAATTTCTTTCTTTCAACTAGTCTCAAAGGTGCTACAAGATCTCTAGAATGAATTGATTCCATACTCTGTTTGTCCCTCAGGCATCCTGGAAATGTTCCCTACTCAGGAATGGGTAGGTGCAACAGGTTGTGTTTCTCAGTCTGTGTGTGCCTTGGGCATACTGAAAGTCTCTTGGAGAAGCATTTCCAAGATCTGAAATGGTGCTTGGAACTCATCTTTTTATTCAGTTGCTTGCACAAAGTTTATTGCAAACCATTTTTCCCCAGTTATGGGAACTGGAAGGGGACTCTCGGGGCCATGTGCAACTGGGAAAAATGGATTTTATTGCACAGCAAATCATCCTCAAAAGGGCCCTGTTCCATCTCCATTCAGTGCTGAGGGGCGCCATTTTCCTTGGTCAGAAGACTTCTGACCAGAACATTTAATGCTCCTCAGCACTGAATGTCCCTGGGGCACCAGGGGACGGAACGGGGCCCTTTTAAAGATGATTTGCTATACGATAAAATTTGTTTTTTCCCGGTCACCCACGTCCCCCAGAGTCCCCTTCCAGTTTCCATAACGAGGAAAAAAAGTGTGTAATAAACTTCTGCACATGTTATATGCCCCTTAGACATCCTACATGTGTAACTTTCCCTTGTCTGAAATGGGTGTGACTAAACTTGGGGAGGGAATGACTTTTGTTGCAAATGTACTAAATGTTGATTTCAATGCTCCAAGCTAAATCCCAGACTTTGCAGAATACACATTACTGGAAAAACTATGCTTATTAAATATTTCCATTTCCAGTGCCTGTTACAGAAGATTTTCACACGACATCGCTATATCGTTCCTCTAACATCCCAAAGTGTAATGGAATCATCTTAACAGATAGACGATTCCAAAAGATTTTCACATGAGGCTGTTAGTGTTCTTAAAACGTTGATATATCAGAATTCAGCAATAAATGATTACAAAACAATTTCAAAACAGTTACATAGAAGATTTTCACACAACATCATTACATCGTTCCTTTATCGTCCCAAAGTGTACTGGAATTGTTATAACAGACAGACGATTCCAAAAGATTTTCACATGAGGCTGTTAGTGTTCTTAATAGGTTGATATATCAGAATTCACCAATTCAACTGTTTTGAAATCATTTGAAATCATACAAAATGAATAAGTAGAATGTCGATTGCTTATTTGACTTCATAGCTCAAGTTCTACAAGACAACAGAAAGACTGAATTGAAAAACATGCATCTAGTCAGCTGATGATACACATAGGTACTGTATATGGGGCAGGTTTATGGGGACAGCTAAAATCTGATTAAAACCAGGGGCCATTTTCCACTACAATATGATAACACTATGGTCTAATTGGCGAACCCTGTTAATGAGGAAGAGCCCACAAACTAGGAAAGGCTGCAACACTTAACCTTTGCCTGAGCTTACCAGAAAGGACAAGACTTAGAAGAGCGTGAACTACTTTTGCATTTTGAACTTTGTCTGCAGCAATTGGAATACGGTAAGCTGAGGACAATAGGAAAACGTAGGAAGAGGATAGAGAAAATGGGACATTTTAAAAGCAGCTAAAATAGTGTAGTGGCAAGACTGTCCCTGCCAAATTGGGAAAGTTGGAGGATATAGTATCCTGGTATTTCCATTTTATGGATTATCAGACAGAAAGTTCCAGTGCTTCAACATACTGTATTACAAACCCCATGATTTCATAGGATGCAGACTTGACAGAATATGGGGCTACAAGTATGAAGTAGGAAAGGGCCTTAGAGAAAACAGTAACACTATGTTGACAGCTATACACCAATCTGAGTATTTTATACTTATCTGTGGGTGGCATACCAGAGGGGGGGGGGGCTTTTGTTCTGTTTATTTCTCCAGAGACATCTTTGAATAGTGTAAGAACTGAATGTTGGGTTTTTTTAACCTCATAGCACATTTTCTCCTTCCTAGCCTTAAGTTCTGACCTGCTGTAGTACATACTGTAATTTGACATGTCAATTTCCTCTCCATCCTTAATTATTTTTTGAGTGGTCTCATTTCCTTTCTAAACTTAAAGGCTCTCATCCAATTGAGTTGACAATTAGATAGAACAATGCTGTTTGTGAATGCAGAGGCATTTTGACTATACATTTCCGCAAGTCTTAGAAAAACACTGATTTAAAGGCCATTAGAGCCAAAATGAAACAAATCTATGTCCTATGTGAAATAATACTTCCTTGTGTCATTTCTGGGCCTTAATTGCACACTGTATCTAAAATGACATAAATATGAATCCATTGGAAATTATCCACAATAAACAACAACAACAACAACAACAATAACAATAATAATAATAATAATAATAATAATAATAATAATAATAGAGCATTTAATTCTTGGATTCAGTGATGGCTAGCATTAACTTTGTCTTAAGTTGGCTTTGAGCTGATTCAAATGTTCTGAAAAAGGTACATGGAACTGTACCACTTACAAATGAAACTGGAGGGACAAACCCATGCCAAAGGCTCCATGGAAAAACCAGCTGGACTTGGTTCTTCCTTTTACTCCACTACTCCTTTTATACTGTTTGTCAGAAGAACTTTGTAAACTTCATGACTGGAGCCTGAATGTTTTTCCTCTTCTCTCTCCATGTTTTCTTTTTGTGTTGTGTCTTCTAGAATGTAAACATGTGGGAAAAGATATTCTGTTACTGATCTGAGAGCCCTGTCATTTAAAATTTGTGTGCAAGGGCTTTGTGAGATATTTAGCCTTCTCTGTCAGAGAGCTCTAGTGCCACAACAAAGTACAAATCCTAGAATCCCATAGCATTGAGCCATGTAACTGCATTATTTCTGCAATGCTGACACAGCCTTAGTGTTACTGTGTGATGCCAAAAAAGTTGCACCAAGTAAAGCAATTCTTCCATAGCTCTAAAGAGTGAGATCAAAAAAATCCACTCTGGCTAGGAAGAGAGAACTGATTTTGTATATTATGTCTTTCTTCTCCATATGTTATATCAGCCACTCCCCTCCTCCTTTGTTTTTGTTGTTCTTGGTTTTTCAGACTCAAGATGGCGTATGTCTAATTGGTCAATATGCAAAAGAATAGTGGAGTGTCATGCAGATGGTATGCTATTCCATAACTACACAGTCATCAAGACAGTGCCACATTTGAGTTAACCTCACTTGTCAAAAGAGGGATATCAATTTTTATAAACCTCGCCACACAAGCTGTGCAAAAAATAAATAGAAGAAATAAAATTAAGAAAATCTCACAACTAAAAATCTGGAAACACAAAACCATAAGGAAAAAAAGATATTTATTTGTTTATGTATCTGTCTGTTTATTTCAGTGGTGGCCATTTGCTTCAAAGTAAGTGAGACACTGAAACCATGTCAGGTTTCAGTCCAAACTTCAGAGGAGCTATCCAGATTGTTGAACTGTATCTCCCAAATAGGTGTAGCCATGAAGGGGGGGGAATAAGGGCACTGCCCCTCTCAAATAATAATTCCCACCCCTTGTAAAATGTTCCTTCAGTCTCAATATTTTCAGCATTTCAGTTAATTAAAATTTTCAGATGAAGAGTGAGAACAGATTAGGCATCCAAAGGAAAGCTCAGGCAAAATAACCAAGGGAATGTGAACAAGCAAATATCAGAGTTCTAGGCATGGTTTTCTATGCAATGCTAGACAAATAGGGAGTAAAGGGGGCATATTATTATATTTGGGGGCAGAATTATTATGTGGAGAAGGCAAATACCCATGTAAATATACCCTTACCTTGGATAGCTCCTTTAGGGTTCAGATTGCAACCCAGGACACATTCACACTGCTTGTGATTTCTTTAAAAATATTTCCATTTTACTTTCCTTTTTAAAAATCCTGAATCAGTATATTCTTAACAATCAGTTGCACTAAAACCAATTAATGAAAAATTAGTCAATGATCAAACAAAAAGCATTTCATGAAAAAGCACAGTGCATTTTTTAAAAGGCAAGGGTACGTGAAAACATTTCACAATCCAAGAAGTAATCAGGAAAAATATTTGAGCAGTTCTAACATAATAGCTAATTGGAGACCTGCAGTCCAAGATTGTCAGAATATGGTGAAATAGGGCACTGTCCTTCCAAGCTTGTGCTGTTCTTTCTAGCAGTGGCTTTAGCCAAGGCTTCCCAAGAAATTTTCTTCCATAGAGTAAAGACAGTTAAATCTGATTTCATCTCTGGCCACCAGACTGTATTTTCTTTCACTCTTGAAACCAGTCTTAGGGGGCATAGGTAGCAATTGCCCACACTTGGAATTACAAGTGGAATTATAGAATCATAGAGCTGGAAGAGACCACAAGGGTCATCCAGTCAACCCCATGCCATGCAGCCAAATCATTGTCAGCAGATGGCCATCAGCCTCTCTTTATAAATCTCCAAAGAAGTTTCCACCACATTCTGAGGCAGCATATTCCTAAGGTCCTGGAAATGGAGGTAGGAACAGTATTAGGAGCCCTGGTGGTGCAAAGGTTAAATGCCTGTACTGCAGCCACTCACTCAAAACCATAAGGTTGCGAGTTCAAGGCCAGCAAAAGAGCTCAAGCTTGACTCAGACTTGCATCCTTCCAAGGTTCCTAAAATGAGTACCCAGACTGTTGGGGTCAAATTAGCTTACAGTTGTAAACTGCTTAGACACTGCTTAGGCGGTATGAAGTGGTATATAAATGAAGCTTGTTTGTTTATTATATTGGAAGCCCAAGTACATGCTGGCAAGTCTTTGCCATGTGATGATGGTTCTCTTATCAGCTGCTGTCTCAGTATCCCCACTAGGGAGACATGGGTCCTGCTAACCCCAGAATGTGCTCAGGATGTTTGGCTACAAACCCTTCTTTGTGTCTAGCATTATTTGTTGTTGTATGCCTTCAGGTAGTGTCTGACCTCTGACAATCCTAAATTAATTGGTCACAGCATTTTCTTGGCAAGATTTGTTGGATTTGCTTTTGCCTGAGGCTGAGGCTGAGAAAGTGTAACTTGTCCCTATGTGGGTTTCCATGGTGAGCAAGGATTTGAATCCTGGTCACCAGAGTCATAGTCCAGTGCTCAAATCACTACTCAATGCTGGATGCATTATACAGCCTGCTTAACCATTAACTGTTGTGGGTTGTCTGTGTGTCATTTGCCAAACAATCTACCAGATCCACTTACATATCTTCTGTCTCCCTGCACCAGGGTAAGTTCTCCCCCTAGGGTTAACAAAAAGATATGGGGGGGGGGGATAAAAATTGGATTCTTTTATTTAAATCATATTTCAAAATTTCTTAGAACTATTAGTAAAAAAAAGAACTGTCTAGGTCAAATACTGTATATCATCATGAATATGAATTACTCAACTTGTAATTGTATTCAATGAATATATTAACGGCAGTTGATAGGAATGGGAAATAACCTGATCACTCATATTCTGTAAGTGATACATGAATTGCACACTCGCACTTTTTCCCATACCCTCCCACTGCACCCTGACAGCGTTTAAGTGCAAAGATAGAGAAGGTCAATGAATACAGAAATTGAGTAGATCTGAACAAGGAGCAGGAGTTTGGAAATAAATGCATGGGATCCATTTTGTTTTATTAAAGGATAATTAAGCTGAAAACAAATCAGAATAATTGCTTAGTGTGTACTTGCCTTCTAATTAACCCTACATCTCTGAATGTGTATTAAACATACATTAAAACACAATGTACTTCTACTTAAAAATGACAATTAAACAGAACCTTCCCCACTAGTGATTTAAGCTGTAATTTAAATCAGTACTGAAATCAATTTGTTTAAATCAAATCAATCTAAGCTTGCTGTACACACAAACACCTAAAACAAGTTTCCACTTCACACATAGTAACAGTATTCAATGAAGGACTATTTCCCCTTCAGACATTAGTACATTTATGAACATTCTGTGACATCTTTGGTTGTCAGAAGTACCTGAGATTGAGAAGACATTGATAAAAAGTAGTCTGGCACTTGTGATAGCTTTGAGAGTTGTGGATACATTTGAGCAAGCTAGTCTTACTCCATGCATTTCTTTGTATCCCATACATCCCCATTATTCTGGGATATTTGGCTGAATGGAGCAGGATTGCATCACTGTTTTGTGGACTCTGGATTTTGTTTTATTTTGCTGAATGGCCAGAAAGACTATCCCTGAATATGCATAGTAAGATCTGCAGTTTTTACTATTGTTGTTGTGTACCTTCATTTCCAACTTATGGTGACCCTAAGGTAAACCTGTCACAGGGTTTTCTTGGCAGTATTTTCAGAAGGAGTTTGCCACTGCCCTCCCCTGAAGCTGAGAATGTGCAACTTTGCCAGGGTCATCCAGTGGGTTTACATGACAGAGCCAGGATTTGAACCCTGCTCTTCAGAATCATAGTCCAATGCTCAAACCATACACTGGCTCACTACATTATTTTGCTACGTAACAGTAAATTTGTGGAAGGTAGAATTCAACAGTGTCATTCCAGTGTGTATGATGGGATTACTTTTGCCAGTGGAACTGGAAAGGGTGAAATTTCCTTGCCTCCTACAGCCTCCCCTCTCCACGCACCATTAAATTGCACTCTGGAAGGCTTAGAAATTCTCAGCTACAGGTTTTCAGGAGATGAAGATGACTGTACATCTAGGGAGTGGGGAGCAGAAGAAAGTCTTGGATGTCTGTGATGTTATGGAAAATATGATGTGTTTATTAGAGAAACTGTGATAAAATGTGATTTTGTATATAATGCATATATGGTAAGTGATCTGTCAGGAGGCAGTTAGAGAACAGAATCATAGAATCTGGAAGAGACCACAAGGGCCATCCAGTCCAACCCCCTGCCATGCAGGAAGAGAATTCTGCATAGAAGGTTGAAGTGTCTGATGATTTGAGTCTTTTTAAAAAGGTTAGTTGGATCTCAGAGCTATTTAGGATATAGATTAGAGATAAGGATGAGTATCTGTATTAAGAATATAAGAGAGAGAGATCATAGAGTTGAAACAACCATTCAGCCCGACAATCTGACATGTAGGAATACGCAATCAAATCACTCCTGACAGATCTGAGCTGGAGTTAGTTAGGGTCAGACAGAATTTAGATATACTAAATAAGTAATCTTTGATGTTATCTTGTACTTTGATGTTATATTGTTGTACCAAATGCATCTGAGGAAGTAGACTTTAGTCTATGAAACCAAATGCTGCCAACTTTTTTCTTTTGTTAGTCTCAAAGGTGCTACAAGATATTATTGCAAACATTTTGTACTTCTGTTTAATAAATTATTTTTGTATTATACAGGTATACAATACCTCTGAGAATGCTCCGTAATGGTTATTAGAATGCTTGTGTTCAAACATATGGTGTCTGATGTGGCAGCGCTTATTCAAGCGTGGGGGTGTCCAGTGAAGGATATTAAATGAATAAAGTCTCACACAGGAACCATAAGTGCATCTAGAAGGCCCCCACTTTTGATACCATAGTGGTAGGACAAGAGGAGGTCCGCACATTGGTGCCAGAGGTGAGGATCAGAAAAAGACCTCACATTAGATGTCCAATAGTGAAAACAGATTTAAGCTCTACATTGGCAGCTGGTGGCTCAGTATCTGTGGGGCAGTTTTAGGACTCAAAGCTGCCAAGGTGCATTTACAACAGGATAGTAGTGTCTGTGACCATGTCTTATCACATGATACCATGCCTGTCCTGTAGCTGCTTCATCTTCCATCTATTCCTGGGGCACTCCAGGGCAAATTGCATCAATACTCCCAATCACACTGCTTTTCCACTATTGATTCTCATATGATAGGTTCCTCCCATCTTAGCAGCTCATTGTGATTAAATCCTTAGTCTGAAATTGAAAGGAGCTATTCTAGGTGCTGAACTTCTTTGGAAAACAGTTCTACAGTTTCAGTAGCTCCTATTAAGTTAGTTTGGACTAAAACCCAAGGCACATAGGGACAGATTCTGCCCTAATGATTTTGGAGCCATCAGGTGCCACTGAAGTCAAACCCTACAGCTGTAGCATATTTAGGCTCTGTTGATTTATTTTGTTGAAGAAGACCTGCAAACATCCAATTAATTTATTTAGAGACAGTAGAGATCTGAATTCCAGATGCCAAGGACAACTGACAGTAGAGGATTGTTGCCTTTATGCTCAGTTTGTAAGGTTCCCGTAGGCATCCAGCTGCCTCCTCTTGGAAGCAGAATGCTGAAATAGATGGATGTGTATGGTAATGGATGAAGCAGTAAAGCAGTTTAAAACAATGTTCATAGAACTGGAATGGGAAAATCTGCAAACTAGGAATTATGAAACACAAGCTGCAGACCAGCATTAAAGTGAAGTCATTTTATAATTTTTCTAAACTTTTTATCTACCCCACATTTCCCAAGCTTTTTACATTCTGGACTAGGGCACTCTATGACTTTAAAAATAACACAATTCAGGGCCAGAAAGGGATAAAAAAAAGGATGCAATACACAGAAGAGCTATATAAAAGAGATGACAGAATTAAGGACACATGGAACAAAAAGCCATATGAAGATGAACCCCAAATTCTAAAATTGTGGTGGAAGCTGCAATAAGAGAAATGGCAGAGCCCTCTATAGTATTAACATATGTCAACAAATATGGAAAACAAAATGATGGCCGACAGACTGGAAACGATCAATATAGATCCTCATCCACAAAAAAGGAGACACAAAAGATTGCAGCAACTATAGAACTAATATCCCATGCAAGCAAAATTATGCTCAAAATTCAACAACACAGACTCCAACCGTACATGGAAAGAGAAATCACAGAGGTCCAAGCAGGGATCAGGAAAGGAAGAGGCACAAGGGACCACATTGCAAACATACGATGGCTAATGGAATGCACCATGGGATTTCAAAAGAAAATCAGCATGTACTTTATAGACTACAGCAAAGCCTTTGACTGCATAGATCATGAAAGGCTATGGAACACCCTTAAAGACATGGGAGTGCCAACACATCTGATAAGTCTTGGTGAGGAATCTGTACTCAGAACAAGGGGTTCCTGTCAGAACAGAACATGGAGAAACAGAATGGTTCCCAGTTGGCAAAGGAGACAGAGAAGGCTTCATCTTATCGCCCTACTTGTTATACTTATATGCAGAACATATTGTAAGAAAACAGGCTTGGACACAGAAGGAGGAGGAGTGAAAATAGGATGAAGGAATATCAACAATTTGAAATATGCAGATGACACCACAATACTAACAGAAAACCTCAAAGACCTGGAACAACTACTAAAAAAGATCAAGGAAGAAAGTTCAAAGGCAGGCCTATTGTTGAACATGAGGAAAACAAAAATAATGACCACAGAGAACCTACACAAATTTGAATTAGACAACAAAGAAATAGAAATGGTAAAAGAATTCTCATACCTGGGATCAAAAACTGACAGAAATGGAGCCAGGAAATCAGAAGAGGATTAAGAATGGGAAGGACAGCTATGAAAGAATTAGAGAAGATACTAAAATACAAGGATATACAACTGATCACAAAAGTTAGAATCATAAAAGCCACAGATATGAATGTGAGAGCTGGACAGTTAAGAAGAAGGATAGGAGGAAAATCAACTCATTCGAGTTGTGGTGCTTGAGAAGAGTGCTAAGGCTTCCATGGACAGACAAAAAAGCAAACAAATGGGTCCTCAAACAGATGAAGCCAGAAATCTCTCTAGAAGCCCAGATGACAAAGCTCAATTGTCGTACTTTGGACACATCATGAGAAGGCATGAATCATTGGAAAAAACAGTAATGCTAGGAAAGGTTGAGGGAAGTAGAAAGAGAGGAAGGCTGCATGCAGGATGGATGAACTGTATTAAGGAGATCACAAGTATGAGTTTGCAGGAGTTGAGCAGAGCAGTGGAGGACAGAGGGTCTTGGAGATGTCTCATCAGCAGGGTTGCCAGGGTCAAGATCAACTCGAGGGCAGTTAACAACTACAACAAACGCTGAACAACTGGAACTAGGAATGCTCAGCCTCTTCTCCTTACAAATCTGGCTCGAATATTTTTCTGAAAGTGTGCCTACTCTTGAGTTTTAGGAGTACAAGATAATAGATTTGGTACCATCGCTACTAAAGTGTCAGGGGGGATGTGTAAGCAACAACCAGATCAGTTTGCTAAATATTTATGTGTTTGATTGATACCCCTCCATTGTAAGAGTTTAGAGTGCCAAACAATCTGATGTAAAAACACATAATTAAAATCACAAATTACAAATAGCTAAAATGACTATTCTAAACCTTGTAAGAGGTAATACAAAGGTAGCAGAGAGCCAGCATGGTGTAGTGGTTTACATGTTGGACAAGGATATCAGGAGATGAGGGTGGGATGGACAAGAAAACTCCATGGAAAAAACTTTGTGGTTTTTATCAGACTATCCATGGAAATCCCTAGAAATGATGAAATAGATATAAAATTTTACAGAAAAGTGAGACAATTAACCATCAATGTGAATGTGTGAAAATCCATGCCAATTTGCATAATACACATATGTGTAAACTAGCCCCTAGTCCACATCACCAGTTCTAGGCATCACAATTCAAAAAGGATGTTGACAAACTGGAGCGTGTCCAAAGGAGGGCAACTAAAATGGTGAAGGGCCTGGAAACCATGCCTTACGACGAAAGACTTACAGATCTGGGTATGTTTAGCCTGGAAAAGAGATAGTTAAGAAGTGATATGATAGCCCTGTTTTAAGTATTTGAAGAGGTGTCACACTGAAGATGGAGCAAGCTTGTTTTCTGCAACTCCAGAGCCATGGAACAATGGATTCAAGCTACCGGAAAAGAGATTCCACCTCATCATTAGGAGGAACATCCAGACAGTAAGAGCTGTTCAACAGTGGAACACACTCCCTCAGAATGTAGTGGAGTCTCCTTCTTTGGAGGTCTTTAAGCAGAGGCTGGATGGCCATCTGTTGGGGATGCTTTGATTGTAATTTCCTGCATGGCAGAATTGGGTTGGACTGGATGGCCCTTGTGGTCTCTTCCAACTAATCTCTCACAATGCAAAATCATCATCATCATCATCATCATTATCATCATCATCCTGATCCTAACATTGCTAACTAAACTATGTAGAAAAGCACGCAACCATTTTCTCTATACATGCCCATCTGGACAGAATCAAATTTCTTGATAAGTTCTAATGCAGACATTTAATGCTGGAGTCTCTTAAAATTATTGAATGGAAGAATGTCAGCAGATCTAGCTTGGCATAACTCAGAAACCTAATCCACACCCCCAAGAGAGATGGAGCCACTATGGACCCAGTGGATTTGAAGTCAGGAGTGTTTTGATAGTGTCTTCCTGCATGGCAGGTTCTTGGACTGGGTGGCTCTTGTGGTCTCTTCCAACTTTATGATTATGATTCTGTGATCAAGGAGTGGGGGGAAACAGTTTTACTGCTTCATTGCAAAGCAGGAAATTGAAAGCTGAACCCTGGTTTGAGAAGACTGAGGTGTTGGCCAGAAGCTTAACTTTTCCAAGCTGTAAAATCCTATGCATGCTTAACTCAAAACTAAATTCCTTTGTGCCCAGTGAAGTTTATCCCTTCATAAGAATGTTTTGGATTGCATTCTGATTTCCAAAATGCTTCACATTCAACCCAACCATGCTGTCTTTGCTGGTAATTTTTATTTAATTCCTCACTGTTCAGAATTTACTTAAAAAGTAAATTTAATTAATCCAGGAAAGGGGAGACACATTAAAATTCAAGCTGTTTGGGATGGGAGAGAAATGTGGCACCCAATTCCCCCCCTTCTGGACCGGAAAAAAACATTAAATCTTTTGTTTCCCTGCATGATTTAGCTAGAACAAAAACAAATGCATAAAAAGGAAAGTTGATGCTACAGTTCATTGGATTCATTTACAATGTGCCATTCATTTCTCTGAAGAATAATCTCCCAATGTATTCATATCCACAGTCCCCCTTTAACACAGCGATTTATCATGTCTTCTGAACATACATCATTAAGATGATCATGTGCATTTACAGATCTAGGAAGGTTGGTTCTGAAAATTCATTTCATGATGACATTTCAGTTCCTGTTTTCTAAGGCACTGTTTTGCCATGATTTAGTGCTGGCGTACATCACTTATAAGAAAGTGTCACGTTTGATGTCCTTATTTATTTCCCTTTCATTGCTGATTGGTATAATTTGTATGAATGCTTTAAGCCCCCTGCTGTGCTTTGGCTACTTAAAATGCACATCTAATTACAAACCTTTCTTCCTTACTGTGTATATAGAAAGAAAAGACCTTTTTCTTTTGCCTGTTTCTTTCAAGGTTGCCAGGGGTATTTCATTTTTTTTTCTTTTCTTTTTTCATGATTCCTGCTCTTCTGTCTTGAACAAGAGCTTGATTTGTAGATATTAGCAGGCAATCATATTTACCTTCAAAGCAGGAAATTTTACCTGCTGATTTCTGCAGATCAGGTTCTGCTCAAAACCAATGGTAGTGGGTGGCTGTAATGTCAAGCTGGATGGTGAATTCATTCCAGGGTTTAGTCTTATGATTTAAAGGAACTGTTCAAGCTGATCCTCAAAATAGGTTCAATTCATTGGACAACCCCTTTAAAGTTCAGAAAAAAAGACAGGGTGGTTATTCCATTCCAATGATGTTGGAGTCAACAGTGGCTTAAAGGAAGTTGAGCAATCCAATCCCTTTTTTTGATTAGTTGGTGATTAAACAGGAATACTGATTTACATCTCTCTCTAGAAATGAAGAGTTATGGCAAACATTACAGCTGTTCATTTTTTGTTACAAGGTTATTTCATTTCATTTCATTTCATTTTAGTGAAGTGCCAGAACCAGAGAATCCAAAAAAAGGAGCAAGTTGCATACAGAATAAACCACTTATGATTAGTAAACAATGAAGACAGCTGCCCGAATCCCCCGGGCTGGCCGTGTTGCCGCCGGGGGCCAGGCACTGTTCTGGGCCTTGGTGCGCCCCAGCATGCCTTGCGGGGGTGTGCTGGCTCCTGATTGGCAGCTGGTGGGGGAAAGGGAGGGACGTCCGTCTCCTGCGCGGTCACTCTGGGAGGTGGAGGCCCCTCTCTATGGTCGCCCCGGTCCTCCAGGTCAGCCATTGGCTGGCTGCTCCTGGGGGCGGGGCGACTCCCCTCTCGGCCCCCACCGGCAGAAGCAGCCTATAAATAGGCCACATGGCGTCCTGGGCAGCGCCATTTGCAGCTCAGCTCTGCTGCGGAGCAGAGCCAAGTATTCAGGGAGGCGAGCACAGGGGGCTTGACCCCCCTCCCTGCTTTAGGCTGAGGGTCTCCGGCCTATATTTGGAGCCCGGTGTGTGAGCTTCCTGCCTTCCCCCTCCCCCTGCGGATTCAGAGCGAGGACTGTGGCGGCCATTTTGTGGCTGGGCTCTATTTGGGCTCCAGGCCCGGCATCAGGTACTGGAGAAGCCCCTTTTTCAAGCCGGTGTGGGCTTCCTCCCCCCCTCCTTCTCTGCTGTTTTCTCTCCCCCCCCCCTTTTCTCCTCATAATTTTTTTTGTGGGCCTTGGCCACACGGGCAATTTTGGGTTCTGCTTTTGCTCAATTTTGCCTCACTGAGAAAGGTGGTTTTCTTCTCCAGCACACTCTGCCAATTTTTTTTTATTAATTTAATTTTGTTTTTATTTTGGACATTTAGCCTGTTTCATTTTCATGACACTCTCTCAGCCGCCTTTTCTTGAATAATTTTACAATATCAGGCAATTTAGCTAACTTTTGTTGCTTGTTACACCATGCCTAGCAAAGATGTGCGCCCTAAGTCATCCTCGGCCACTACTTCCAGAGGCCATGATGAACAATTTAGGGGCCCCCACCTGGTGACAGCATTGGAATCCTCCTCCAGTGCCTCACAAGGAATCTCTACTGAACTGGGGCCCAGGAGAGTCGCTGCATCCAGTTCTTCTCGTAACAGGCCATCACCAGCTGCCCCTCTGCTATCCGGATCAGCGGTGACAGAGTTGTCTCAATCCATTGTCAAGTTGATTGCAAAGGCTACATTGCCTGGTCACCAGCGTTATCAAGAACATTCTCCAATTATAGCATCTGCTAGTTCAGCCTCAGCTACAGACTCCAACCAACCTCCTTTATCAGCTCATGACGAGACTCTGGCCACGGTTTGGCCTTTGTTAGTCTTGTCGTCTTACAGCTCCAGCAACTCGACTTCATCGTCAACCTCAAGCTTGGATGACAACGCGATCCTCAGCACAGGAGGGACCAGAAAGCGGAAGCGACGCAGAAAGGAGCGCAAGGTGAAGAAAAGACGTCGGCGGGCTCGTTCCGCCCTAACCGCTCAACGTGCTCAAGATACGGCCGGCTTATCCTTACCCTTGGGCAGAGATTGCTTTTGGATCGACCATGCTTTGGCCCCTGGCTTGCCGCGTTGGGCTATCAAGTGTCATACATGGTGACCCGGTCTTCAGGGGGTTTGGGTCAACCAGCAAGCGGAAAGATTGCAAGTTTGTGCACCTGGCGAGTGCCCTCCAGGATCTCATCTTCCTTGAAAAACTTGAAAGCTTATTCTCAAGGGCTGTTTTGTTGACGTTTTTGGTTTGGTCCCACCTTCGGGCTTTGAGTCTTTAGCCGTCTTTTCCTCCAAAAGGAATAGGAAAGATCCCCTTGCTCCTCCGGTCGAATGTAATTTTGATAATTGGCTGAAGGGCTTCACCATTTTCAGGGCTGTCATTGCTATGGCCTTCCCTGAGTGAGCCTGGCAGCTTGATAGCCATTTGCTTCATGTCCTTAGGGCTAGAGAATTTGCTGGTGATTCGGGTGCTATTGCTTACGATACTGCTTTTCATCAGCATGCATCCCAAAACTCCAAGGAGCGCTGGGACCAACTTCACACAGAAATTTGGCTCCTCAAAGTTGGCACTCAGGCCACCTTGCAAGCCTCTTCCCCTGGCTTTGCTTCCCCTGAGCATATGGGCCTTTTTTGCTGGGATTTCAATGTTGGAAGGTGTTCCCGCAACCAGTGCAGGTTTGACCATATTTGTGCGGCATGCAAGGGCCCTGATGCTAAGTTGTCCTGCCCTCTTCTCCCTTCTCCTCCTCCAACTCGGGTCAAAACTCCTGCCAACCTTTCTGTGGGAGCTTGCCTTGCTCCTAAATAACCGTGCCTCGGGGCCTTCTGCTAGGCTTTGCCTTGGCTCTTGCCTTCTGTTTTCCAGGGCCTATTTGCCTTTGTTCAAGTTTCCATTCAGCATACCCCACATGGTGCTCCTTGTCTCTGGTTCGCTGCCTTTGCCGGCGGACATGCCTTTCGGCCCCTTCCCCCTTGGATAGCGTAGACTTTTCTAGCTGTTATTGTTTGCAACATGTTCCAAGCTGCGATGCCGACCAACAAGAATTTAATGTTGTTATGTTGGTCAGTGTTAGTGTCTTTTGCATCCTTGCACTTTGCTTGCCCGGTCAGCCAGGCAGTTCCCCGATTGTTCATTTGCTTGCTGCGTTGCGTGCGTGGGTAAGGTTGGCGGTAGGCATTTCTGCGACACTGCCTTTTGTGGCGGCAGCAGAGGTTCTGGATCTGGTAGGCATGGTCTATAAGGTTGCGTAGCACTGTATCAGGAGTCCCTATGGGACACAGGAGTGAAGAGGGCATGTGTTCTGGCCATTGCGGGGGCCATAACGTCACACCACTTCCCGATGACTAGGGGCTTGGTTTAAAATGCAATCAGTTGGTTGCATGGTTCCGAGAGGGCGTTAGATTAGCCCCTAGCTCATCCCGATGCCTTGTGATATATGACATGCCATTATCTTACAACGGCGGGTTGTACGATGATCCAGACCTCTTGCTTTGGGCCAACCCTACCTTTGGTTGCTGGTTTGTGTAAATAAAGTTGTGGCCTTTCCTCCACATGCGGCTACTGTTATTTTTGTGGCGCCGCCCTCACAGGCAACTGCTGTTAGTAATCCAGACTGAGCAACTTGCAGCTCAACAAGATGAATGCAATCCAGCAGCTATGCATTATGTGACCCTAGATGTTTCTCTCTCTATATGCTCCTTGTTCCATGCAATTAAAGCTCATATACACACTCATAAGAGTCAGCATTAGGGACTCTTCAACCAAACTATAGATAACTTCTTTTGTCTATCTGCTTTTCAATTTTGGTTGGATTTCTTGCAACAATAAAGTAAGTTCGGTTTTTTAACCTTACCAGAGCATCTTGCATATTTCTATCTTGTTCTATATCAGAAGCTCATGTTGCACTGCAGCATGCTGCATTTTGTGTAATGTATTTCCTACCATGGCCTCAAATTATGTACCATATCCGTCTATTGTGAGTGTGGCTATATCTGCTTTTCTTTGTCTTTGCTCAGTGATAATGATGACGAGGAGTGTGCTCATACCACATAGAACTAGTATACAATTCCTAGTATCATAATGGCCAGAGATTCTATGGGTCTGTGGGTTGCTTGAGCTTTGAGAACTTATAGGGGTCTAGAGATCTCTGCATGCAAACCTGCAACCTATTTGAAGATGGTAAAAACCAGTGTGGTTAACCTAGGAAGTCCCAGCTGCAACTCTCAGCTTTGCACATTAGCTCACGTGGGTGCTTTCTGCACCGGCATTTGGGACGTCCCATTTTAAAAAAGGGGCGTCTCTTATAGACGCCCCTGGGCCTAGTACGGACTCCGTCCGTACAAGATGGCGGCGCCCCTTCTACATGGGCGCCGCCATCTTTACGTACTGGACGCACAGCGTCCAGACGTGTCGCGCCGCTTGTGACGTAGCGAGCGCGCCCCTGGCGCCTCGCTACGTCGCAAATGCGACAGTAAAAGAAGCTCCATTTTGGAGCTTCTTTTTTCGGTCCGCGCGGGAGTCGGGCCGTCTGAAGGCTCCGGCTCCCCTGTGGACCTACTGGCGGCGGCGGCAGACCGCCGCAAAGTGGCGGTCTGTACCCCGCCTAGGTAGCTTATTATGTGATCCTGTGTCTTCAAGCCTCATTTTTAATATGTGCTTAGTAAATACTTCCTATTCTAAGGATTCCTGAGCTAACGGACTTGCCAAACCTACATGTGCTGTTATGATGATTTATTTTATTAAGCACCATTCATTTCAGTTTCAGTGACAGGCACTAGTAACATATGCTGTGAGAAATAGCTCCTGCTGAGCCCAGACATTTTGTTTGATGAAGCTAGACTTTTGTGTTGGGCTGCAGGTCAGATGGACTATATTAAACCACTGTTCTGTCAGCTCGTTTGGCTACTTCTTGTTTCTAAGCTCAGTTGATCAGGCTGATACATATTGGCTTTCAAAGCCATTAGTAGCTTGAGACTAAATTATCTCAGGAATAGGCTTTGCTCATCAAAGTATGATAAGGATATTTCCAAGGATACAAGCCAAGAACTCCTTAGTTCAGTACATGTTCAGTCTCCCTTATCTGGAATTCCAAAATCCAAAATTACCCATATGGGAGATGGTGATATCTTTGTTTTCTGATGATTCAACATAAATTTTGTTTCACATACAAAATTATTAATTGTATATAAAATTGTGTATAATTACCTCCATGCTATGTGTAAAAGGTATATATGAAACATAAACAAATGCCATGTCCAAAAACACTTCTAGTCCCAAGCATTTCAGATTAGGACAACTCAACCTGTATCTTCTTTACCATTGTGGCCAGCCAGATACTGAACAGAGAGCTCACAAAAGAGGACATGAACATGTGCAGCTATTATTAGAAAGTTATTCCTAATATTATTAGTATGTCTGACCCTGTAGAAAGTATGTAGTAGTGGGCTACATCATAGATAATAACCACTAATAACTTTATTCTCTATGAAGGTTTCTAAGCCTTCTTTAAAGCCATAGAATGCAATAAAGCTGGTGAACAGAAGGGCTTCACACCGCAACATTTTGTTGCATCTCTCCTTCTTTCTTCTTTCCTAATTTATATTGAACAGAATACTTCTTACATGGTTACCAAGCCAGGAATGCTGGAGCAATACAAACCCCAAATAGTAACTTCATAGCAAATTGCATAATACAAAAAGGAAAAGGATGCTCAGCTGTGTGCCCCAGATGTACCAATAGGTTGATTATTTCCAAAGTCTAGGTCAGAAATTCAGTTTCCTAGGCAAGGTTTCCATGCTTAAATCAAACAGTCAGGGAACACTGTTCATGGCAAAGAGTTCTCCCTGGGAGAGGGTAAAAGTGTTTTCCTTTGCAAACATTGGCTTTCTGTCAGAGAACTCAGCAACATATGGACTCAGAGGAGTTGAGTTTAAAGTGGTATGTTAAAAATGCAGTAGATTGGTATGCAAGAGAGATCATTACCCTGTCCACAATATGCTCAGAAAGAGTTTCAGAGCTAAATAAAAGCATGATAGAATTAGCTTGCTTGATTCACCTTAAAATAATAATAATAATAGTACAGTAATAGTAATAGTAATAATAGCTTGTCTTGTCTCCTAAGAACTCTACTTTGGTTTATAAACTATTGGAACTGGTACTATATCAAAGTTTCATCTTAGCATTTCAGTTTTTTTGTGCTTGCTGTGTTAATTCCCATTATTTCACTGTACCCATGTATTTGTTATTTGATGTTAAGAATGTTCATTATTATGTACTTGGTAACATAAAACATTTTAAAAGCCTTTTTTAAAACAAAAAAGGTATAAAGAAAAATTTGCATGACTTAAATTGTCCTGTGATATTGTATTTGTCAATCATTTTTTAATGTTCCATCTAATGAAAACAAAATGCTTTTATAGCAGAAGGAAAACAGCAAGAAAGATTTAAAACAAGGCCATTTAATCCAGCCTCTCCTCTTGCGCTAGCAAAACAAAAAGACCAAGTCCATGCTCTCCAACTGACCTAGTTTGGCAAGGATAGTCCCAACTAATTCTCTATCATCCATGTTTTCAGCTGCTTTTAAATTTCCCCAGTTTTTCTTCCCTCCTCCTTCTTT
>NC_056525.1:14377579-14388324 GCF_019175285.1 Sceloporus undulatus | reverse complement strand
GTTTACCGGGCTGTCATGACGTGACCTCCCCTTTCACCCCGGAAGCGTTTAAGGTCGCAACCCATGCAGGGCACCACTGAGCATGTGCGAGGCGGCCGATACGAATCGGCCAATCCTCATGTTGAGCACCGGTGTGGCTAAACATTCTGCACTGAATGCACTTCGTGCGAATGCGTATTGGCCAATTTGAATCCTGCCAATTCGGAGGGGCTCCCAGGTATGATGGTATTGTGCGAAATAACGTGAATTCGAACCGCCCAGTGCTGAAGACCCCCTGTTCCAGACTCATCTGATAAGGGCCTGTGTTCAAGCATAAATGTAGTTTACCCTGAGTTAACCCAGCAGGGAAGAAAGTTTAAATTTTATCCCTCCCAGTAGATGTGGGCAAAAGCAAACTGTGACCACTTCTCCTAGCTTGTTTGTTCTTCCTCATTTTGACCACACTCTGATGTTAGTAGACCACATGTGTCCCTGCTTTTTTCTGGTATGTGACTCTACTCCTGAACACATCCTTCATGAATATATGCAAACCAAACCCTGTTGAAATGATACAGTAAAATACTACTCATCCAAAATTCTTTGGTAATCTTTGATCTTGGACATGGTAAATGTAAAAGTAAATAGTTATATTTTTAAACCCACTAAATTAGTAACCATTACAGTTTCAGGGTTGTGGAAATTCTTAATTTTTTATTTTACAATTTACCAACTAAAAGAGTTGCTGTTAGATCCTTAATAGCAAGCCAACATCTAAATGTTACAAGTTGCTGGCCTGTGGTATCAAACACACTCCTCTCTTATACATATACCTCAATGTCATTTCAACACTCATAAGAAAGCATGTGGTAGCAAAGCCAGCCCCTGAACCATGGGATATTCTTCCACCACTTGGAGCATATCACCAATTCACCCCAGCCCTCTCCATATCCTTTCTTCACAATCCAGGGCCACAGCCCCAATTCAACTGCAGACTGTTTTCACAATCAGAGGCCAATTCTTCATCAAATTCACTTTAAACCACACTTAAAAGACATACCGTTTGCTCCAGATTTTCCAGGAAAATCCAGAGCACTTGGGAGCAATGGCAGGTAGCTGTTTCCACAATGCCCTGTTGTGTCACCTGGCACCACTGTCACTGGTGTGAGTCACACTATCTGAGGTCACAAGAAGACACCCAGCCATGGGATCAATGCTGGGGACCTCATTTTCAACCTAAGAGATAGTGATTTGTGCTAGCAGTGGCCACAGTACTCACAGCAGAATGTGTGTATAGACAGCTGCTCAGTGTCACTGCAGAATCTAGAGGTAATGGGTGGAATTCAGAGCAGCTCAGCAGCCAGGATCAGCACAGAATATTTTGGCCAGTATAGACCCACACCTGGACTACACCACTGTAGGACCTGGAAGGGAGTATTATTCAATGCACATTTAAACAGTGATGAATGTTCAAGGCTGAACACTCTGTCATTGTACTGTTGTTGTCATTGTGTGCTTTCAAGTTTTTTATGACTTATAGCAACCCTAACGTGAAGTTTTCTTGGCAAGATTTGTTCAAAGGAGGTTTGCTGTTGCCTCCCCCTGAAGCTGAGAGCATGCGACTCATCCAAGGTTGCCCAGTGCGTTTCCATGACTGAGCAGGAAATCAAACCCGAGTTTCCAGAGTCACAGTCCAATGCTCAAACCACTACACCACACTGACTCTTTATCGATCACTGTATATTCTTCATCTATTATCCAACCCAATTGCAGTTGTAATTTTGATGCTGCTTGAGCATGAAAGAAAAGGAAACAATGCCAACTGGTTTTCATTTTCCACAGCTATCATGTTCTAGGCAGTAACAAGAAGCCAAGGGGCAGCAAAACAACATCTGTATGGACTTGCAAGTCAGCACAATGATCCAAAATGGTCTGAAGTGTCACTAAAGGTTCACATAATATATATATACTCAACTCCTTTCCAGGAAAGCATTCTCTGAAGATGCCAGCCACAGATACTGGCAAAACATCAGGAATAAACTCTTCTAGAACATGGCCACATAGCTCGAAAAACCCACAAAAAAACATGGATGCCAGCCATGCAAGCCTTTGACTTCACATTGTCACTGAAGACTTCTGCAGGCCTTAAACCACATTTAGAAGAGTTACCTTTTGCTCCATATTTTCCAGGAAAATCTAGAGCAATTCAAAGTGCTGACAGGTAGCTGTTTACACAGTGTAAATAAAACTACACACACCTACACCAAGTGGGATGCATGAGTTCATGCCAAGCATGCTGCCAATGGTGGTGCACAGTCTCCAGACATCAGTGTGGGAGCTACACTCAGTTATAGTCTAGGTTCTTGGGTCTCAAAAACAGAGGTTTTAGGAGACTAAGCTCTTTCAGGCTCTGGGCTTTCAGACTCTCCAGTGGACCTGGTGTCTCACTTTGGTATCAACACTAGTTCTTCAGCTCTTCACTACTGGATTACTGGATCATAGCAAATTTTGCAAATGCTTTGTCTATACAAACCTCAGTGACATACACACTTCATTGTATAGCTTACACTTTCATTTTCATAACAATTGGCCCCAATATTGTGGTAAAGAGGGGAAGTAAATCACTGTTTTCCAACTGCACCCATCTGCAAACTGTCGGTTTCAAAATGCTGCTTAGAGAATCAAATTGGCACATCCTGTCCTCATGGATCTCCATGCAAGTCAAACTTATCTTGAAAAGATAAGAAGCGTCATGCTGGATCAGACAAAAGGCCTATCTGGTTCAGCATGTCGTCTCCCACAGCAGACAGAAAGATACCTCTGGGAGACGTACAAGCAGAACATGAAGGCAAGAGCATCCTCCAACTTGTGTCCCCCAGCAACTGATATTCAAAGGATTATTGTTCATGCTAGGATTTAGAAACTTCTGAAGGGTAATTTCAAAGCAAAAAAACACCAAGGGACGCAGCAGAGAGCATGCCTCATCATCCTTGAAGAAAGCACCACATTTAATGGAGTTGTTGGCTACTTCACATAGGTATCTGACCCCTATTGAATCTTTAACAATAAACAACACAGAAATAAAGATGATTTTGCCTATTGATCAAGAACAAGTTCTGTACTTATTGGATTGTGATTGCTGCTGCATTGCTTCAAACCTTGGTTTTGGTTTTGCTGAATTTTAACTAAGGGGTGAAACAGATGCCCTGGAGAAAAGCTGGATTGGGGCCATAGCAACCACACACTGTGGCCCCTGTCTAGCCTTTTTTGGGCCAGCAAAAAGGGTGCCTTTTCCACCCTTGCAGCTTTGCAGCTCTCCTGTGACATGCGGCATATAGACACTGTGCCACCAGAGCGTTGTAAAGCTGCCTGTCATCTGGGAGGGCAAGCAGCTTCATGGTGGCTTCCTGCTGGCCTGGGGGCAAGTGCTGTCTAAAAGACATGCCCCCAAACTGCCAAGAAGCCACCACAAAGGGCCATCTGTTTCACCCCTAAGTCTCTCTTGGAATAACATTTCAAAATTTATATCCCCTTCTTATATAAATTTTTGTAAATTTTGCTCTCACAGGCAAAGTTTCTACCATTTTTCTCCTTGATGCAAAAAGTTTCTTGAAAACTGCACAGTTGTGAAATACTTTTTTGCAATTTCAGGACTTATTGAGGGAGGGGGGTGCACATTTAATGATCTGTCTATCTATCTATATCTGCCTCAATATTATCGATACCGCTCAAATAAACACAATTATTGTTTGGGTGATTTCCTTTTGACAATGGAGGGGAAGGTTTTTGTTGTTGATGTTGTTGCATTTCTCTTTTGAATAAGAATGATCTGATATGGAATCTCTCCCGATACAAATATTAAGAGCCAGTGTGGTGTAGTGGTCTGAGAGTTGGACCATGACTTTGGAGATCAAGGTTCGATTCCCTGCTTGGGCATGGAAACTCACTGGTTGACCTTGGGTGTTACACACTCTCAGCTGTAGGAAACCCTGTGATAGGTTTACCTTAGGGTTGCCATAAATCAGAAATGATTTGAAAGTACACAACAACAATAAAATATCAAGCCAATTGATTGACAGTTGCTGATTTCCCTCTTTTTTGAAGATGGGGACAAAAATTTGTTCCTTGCCAGATTGCAGTGTCTTTACCCATTCTTCTTCTCAAAAATTAGAGAAAAAGCAGACAGCTAGGAATCCCCTCTTCAAGACATATTAGTACTGTGAAGTTTAGATGAATAGGAATATAACTGTGTACACACTTACCTGTAAGTATGTCCCACTGACATGAACAGGACTCACTACAGAATAGATACTTGGTGCTGCATGGCTGCAATCTTCAATAAATCTGTGCATGAAATAAGTGATTTTGAATATATTTGAATTAAATGTCACAACCCTAGAACAAATACTATTTACAATTTATTAGAATAATATAAAAGAGAATTAGGTCAATGGGACAGAAATATTTATGCCAATTGGAAGAAATGAGCAAACAGTTATTGCAAAACCACTGGGATGATATTCTAAAAAGGTATAGTGATTTTCAATTGTTAACATTGTTAATTGGTGAATGATACACAAATCCAAAGAGTTCTTTGTTTTCTTGACTCCTCCCTGCCCCACTTAGAGCTTCAAAATAAAAAGTAAATACAAATAAACTAAAGGTAACAATATTTGAAGTTAGGTTTTATGCTAAATGCTTTTGTGCTAAGTAGGCAACAAACCAAGTCATTTTGACTCCTGGTTTGTTTCTCCTGTTTAAAATTTTCTACTATCTTATCTATACCATAATCATAATCTGCACTGTTATCAAATTCCACATCAACCCATCACGATTCTCATGCTGCTGAAAGAGATGTTCAGATAGAGCAAACAAGGTTATCACTCGTAGAGGTCTGTTGTAAATTCTATCTGGAATGTTCCACAAAATGCAAGAACTAGTTCGGTTTAATGTAGCATGCTGTCAACTTACTCTTTCAAATGTAGCAATAGCAAGTACATTTCTATACTACTTATCAGTGCACTTAAGCACTCCCTAAGCAGTTTACAATGTGTAAGCTAAATGCCCCCAACAAGCTGGATACTCATTTTAGCGACCTCAGAAGCATTCAAGCCTGAGTCGAACTTGAACCCCTGGTTAGTGTTGAACTCACAACCTTGTGGTTTGTGAGTGAGTGGCTGCAGTACAGGCACTTAACCACTGCGCCACCAGGGCTCCCTGAAGATTTGAAATTTCATCTATTTTATGTGGGGTTTAACTTAGTTAATTAGCTACTAGTTATGTGTCCATCCCACCTTTCTTCCACCCAGTTCCAGGGGATAAGCATGTTTCTTCCCCTCTCAACCTTAACATCATAACAATACCTGAGTAGGATAGGCTATTATAGAGAGTGACTGGTCCATGGTCACCAAGGCAACAATTTAGAGCAACATGAAAGGGCAGCAAATATTTAGTTTAGTTGTTATTGTATTTTTCCTGGAAGGGTGATAAAGAAACACATATGGGATTTTGTACTGCAAATGCCACAATGACTTAGCAGGCTTTAATACCTAAAGTTTAAGTAATATAGACTTTGACTGTAATGATTGTGTGAGGGAGATATCTATATCACCTTGGGGCAACCCTGATGAAAAAGTCCATGTTGTATTTGCTGCAATGTAGCAGTTAAAGATGAAGACTTGTTTGTCATCAAGTCGATTTTGACTTATGGCAACCCTATGAATGAGAGACCTCCAAGAGCCTCAACCATCAGCTGCCTTGCTCAGGTCTTGCAAATTCAAGACCATAGCTTCCTCGATAGAATCAATCCAGTTGTAGTATGGTCTCTCTGTTTTCCTGTTCCCTCCCACTTTACCAAACATTAAATCCCATCTTCTCATTATATGCCCAAATTATGACAGCATGGAGGATAAAGCTGCCCAGGAATAATGTGATAACAGTGACATATTAGTATCAGAGACATAGCGGGGGGGGGGGGGTTCTTGGGTTCTAATGGACCCCCCTTCCATTAGAAAAATGAATGGTGCGTGCTGCTGCACCGCCGCGCCCAAGCCCCATTATAATGGTGGCACTTAGTCTGGACCCTCCCCCCCTTCCTAAAATCCTGGCTACCTCCCTGTTGGTATTAAATACAAAAGAGTTTATACCCAGACTTTTAAGAATTAAGCACTCAAAGTCTTTTGGATGGAAGAAACTGGCCAGAACGTTGTTTTTGCCTATGCATACCAAAGGTCCATTACACAAGAGGTTGTATTTTTTTGGTAGTTGTGCAAATGGCCCTATTCATTTCAATGCTGTATAAGCAGATTTCTGTAAGAGCAATCATTCCACATACAGTTGCACATTATCAGATGATGCCTATTGGTTTGTGCCTTCATTGTACCACTTGAATCATTGCGATTGTAGACTTCTCCTTTGCAATTAGGGGCAATAATCAGTACACTGGCAGGTATACAGTTGGTTGTGCAACGCTGGTACTCTTATGGAGTAGTGCAGCAGTTCACAAATTCTGGCCTGCCAGGTGTTCAGGTTCCAGAAGCCTCACCCATCTTGGTCAATGGTCTGGGATCCTAAGAACTAACATCCAAAACATCTGGAAGACCAGAGCTTGGGGATCACTGAATTAGTGCAACCACCACTTAATGATATGACTGAAAATGTACACTATGAAAATACAATGTAGGATCTCAGCCTCTGTCACTTTTTCATTTTCCCATATTATTTTTTCAAAAATGATAATTATATTGACTAAGTTTATAAAAAGATACCGTATGTAAATATTTTAAAGTTTATCAAACAGTAATCCCAATTAAATCTTCACGTATACCCCTTTTTTCTCCCATATCGCCATGCCAAATAAACATGAATGTCAATTATTTTTCAGGGCTATTAAATAATAAATAATAAAATTTTTATTTATATCCCGCCCTTCCTGCGATCAGGGCGGCTTACAACAGAGTTAAAACAACAATCCATACAATACAAGAAGATTAAAATACAGATACATCAGACCATTCAGTAGAAATAACAGACAAAAAAGCCCCATAGCCCAACCTCTTGGCCACGGAAGAGGAGGGAGGCCCACAGGATTTTATTCGGGGAATGCCTGTTGAAACAGGAAGGTTTTCAGGTCCTTCCTGAATTGGGCCAGGGTGGTAGTCGAGCGGAGCTCAGTGGGCAGCGTGTTCCAAAGGGCTGGGGCAGCAGTGGAAAATGTCCTCCGTGTGGTGGAGGATAATCTAGCCCCAGGTACCTTCAGTAAATGCTGCCCAGATGTTCTGAGGGTGCGAGGCGGAATGTACGGGATGGTGAATGTATTCACCATCCTAGCTGTAGCACATGACTAGATTAGACCTACTGTTTTTATATTTCTTCATTTTTATACATACACAAACCCATAGGGACTGAAAACTGTCTTTTTAAAATGAACTGATAGAGGAAAGTCTCAGAATCTTGCTTTTTAATGTACAACAAGATATTTGGTATTTTGCTTTATGATTGGGGTCTGGGGAGTTTCCATGTCCAGCAGCTAAGAGATGCTGGCCACGGTAATTTCTCTTCAATTCATATATTTGCAGCAACAATCTCTTTCATAGTCTTGAACATTTTTCATTCCCTAAGACTGAGGGATTGTATTTCTTGAATGTATGTTTTTAATGCCACCATAGTATGCAAAACTAGAGCATCACTCCCTAATGTTTTAGTGAATAATATGCTTATTATTCTTGCCTTCAGTAGAAAGGGTGCCTCATTCCCTGAAACAGAGTCATTCACATCATAAAAGCCATTGTCATTCTATCATGTTAATAGAATAATGGTTCTGTATAACGTTGGGATATTACTCCACGATTCATACTGGAGACAATACCATAGGAAGACTGGCATATTTATAGTGTCAAATGAAGGCCGAGTTTAGCTGAAAATATTTATTGTGGCTTTAAAATGAAAATAAGAAGAATGCAGCTTTTAATATATTTTTTGCTGACTCACAGTGGGAATAAAGAGACTAAACACAAGAACTTGGATTGAATAAGGCCCAATTATATTGACCCATTAAACTAATTAAGTAATCTAAACTCAGCAATAAGCAACAGGGGGAGCAACCTGGTGAGGAAGTAACTGACACCTGCCATTTCCCTAAAAACAGTGTAAGGGTGATGGGGGAGATAAACCTGTGGAAGGGGGGGGGGAATCCTACCCAGCCCAAAAGTAACCAGCAACCCATACACTGTACAAAGAGGAGAGAGGGAGGTCAATTGCTAGATTCAAAGATGAAGTGGAGTGGGCGCTGTGAATGTTGTGTGTCTTCAAGTCATTTCTGACTTCTGATGACCCTAAGATGAATCTATCATTGGTTTTCTTGGCAAAATTTGTTCAGAGGAGGTTTGCCATTGCCTTCCCCGGAGGCTGAGAAAATGTGACTTGCCCAAGGTCACCCAGTGGATTTCATGGCCGAACAGGAATCAAATACTGATCTCCAAAGTTCTAGTCCAACTCTCAAACCATTACACCACGCAGAGCCTAATAAACCATGTGGTTCTGCCCCTTCACGCTTAACATTACATCAGCAGGCAAAACTCTTCTAGTTTCAGCAGTCTTCTAGTATGTAACCTTGCCACTGATGCTTTTTTTAATTGCTGTTTGTGGTTTTTTTTTAATGTTGTATGTTTTAAAATAGTTTTTTATTGTTTTAATTGTGACTATTTTAATTGCTCATAAAACTGCACTATAGATTTTAATTGATTTCTTTCTGGGAGCCACCTTGAGTCCCATTCTGGGAGAAAGGTAGCATAAGGAAAAAAGAAAGGGAGGGAGGGAGGGAGGAAGTTGCAGCTCTGTGCACCCTGACTCTTTACCAGGGCACCTCTTCCTTGGGCCCAGCAAAATCAGTTCCTCCAAGTAGCACTATGTTCCACAGATCCAAAACTGGCTTCTTCTTTTTTCTTTTTTTAAAAAAGGAAATTATAAAGCCCAGGCTGCATGCCAAGGAAAGGTTGGCTTCTGATGCCATGGCAATCCAGCTTTTGTGAGAAGCAGTCAGCCATGGAAGTCAAGCTCAGAGGTCAGGCATTTACTGTTCATTCCTTTCACTGCCCTTCTCAAGGCTATCAACCCATTCAGCTCCAGGCCATATCTTTTCTGCACTGCTATTGGTAGGAAAGGTGCATTGGAGAACAAGGCTGTGTACAACAACAAGTGCATTCATCCATGCTTTGTTCCAGCTGGTGAGGCCTGGAGGGAAATGAGCGTCAGTGAGCTTTATTTAACAGTGAAAGCAAATTCCAGGTAGCAGGTACAGCTAACAGGGTCATAATTAGCACCATGGAGAGTTCCTGAGGAGACCATTAGTTGTCCCAACAGTTCAGATATCAACTAAACTTTGACTGACCAAGCAGGGCTTTGTCAACATTGACAGTTGGGAAGAGGTGAAACAAGGAAGGCAGAAGAACTGGGTGGACAGAAGAGATGGTAAGCTGGTGGAGGAGCAAAGAAGACAGGAAGAGTCTGATGGCACCTAAATTTGATCTCAAGAGGAAGTCACTTTGTGGTCAGGATGGACCCAGATTATATGAAGTCAGGATGGTATAGTGGTTTGAGCATTGGACTATGACTCTGTAGACCAAGGTTCAGATTCCGGCTCAGCCACGTAAACCCACCAGGTGACCTTGAGCAAGTTACACTCTGTCATCCTCAGAGGATAGCAATGGCAAACCCCCTATGAAAAAGCTTGCCAAGAAAACCCCATGATAGGTTCACTTTAGGGTCACCATAAGTTGGAAATGACTTGAAGGCACACAACAGCAATATGATTATACTACAGGGATTCTTTCCATTACCTGACATTTGCTGAGCTAGTAACTATAAGTACCACATGTTGACCATTTAACTGTGGCACTAAAAGGCAAGAGAGAGGAACAGCAACCAACTGTGGTAGAGAGAATTACGATGCCTGGGCATGGCCACTAATCCAGAAGGCATAAGGCTCCTGGCACTCTGTGGAAAACTAGAGTTAAATCTGCATGGAATTTAGATAAGTTCTTGTCTGAAGCTCGGTTCTCTGGCACTTTTGAATGACTTTGAATTGTTCCCTCTGTCTTCTCCAATGGAAATGTCAAAAATATGTCCTTAAAAATGTCTTAACAGACACAGTGTTTGGAACACACCCCCCCCAAGTGTGTTCTTGAGGAAAACAACATAAAGAAATCTGTATTGATTTTCACAACCACAAAAATGTACATACCATGGCCATACATTTCTTTGCAAACTTTTAAGTGCTCACAAACTGATGTGGAAGCAGAACAGAATGAATTTGGGGGGGGGGGGGGGGTTTCCCCTAAAAGATGATTGCTTTGGAAAGTAAAACAAGCAGAATTATTTGTCCCAGATAAATGGGGTAAATACCAAGCCTATGACCAATGTGAGAGCAAGACATCCCACTACAGATTGCATGTGTGTATGTATATAAGGAATTGTTTCCCACCCTTGGATTAAATAAAATAAGGAACCAATGGAGTCACACTTGCTCTTCAAACCTTCTGGGATTGTAGTTTTATGAAATATTTAGTCTTCTCTCAAAGCGAGCTCTGATGCCACAACAAAATACAAATCCAAGGATTCTGTAGGATGGAACCATGACTGTTAAAGTGGTTTCAAACTCCATTAATTCTGCAGTGTGGAAGCAGCCAAGGAGAAGCATTTTTAATAAATCCCCTAACTTCCTATTATTATTATTATTATTATTATTATTATTATTATTATTATTATTATTA
>NC_056525.1:14266467-14377569 GCF_019175285.1 Sceloporus undulatus | reverse complement strand
AGCTATATTTATATAGCACTGTAAATTTACACAGTGCTGTACATACAATCTTTTTAATAAGACGGTTCCCTGCCCTCAGGCTTACAAGCTAAAAAGACACGACATAAAGAAAGGAATGGTGGTGGGGAAGGAGATCAGACCAGCATTTCTTTTCTCCCTCTGAGGCCTGGACCAAGACAGATGGACTGGAGAGAGGGCTCTGCTTCTTAATCGAGGCCAGGCCCTTTGGAGTTGGGCCTGCCTTTTCATTCCCTCCAGGCCGGATGGCTTGCTTTTCTCTTTTATCTGGGTAAAGTCTGAATTTCAGTCTCCAGGCTTAATAAACAATGGACTATCAACGTTTTGTGTGTTTTGACCCCTTGCTCTCTGTCTCAGGGACTGTACACACAGCCCTTGAGGGACAGTGTGATGCCCCCCTTTCCTAGCCGGATCGAAGCCGTGGCAATCACATGCCGCAGCCATGATTCAGCCTTTCCAGAGTGCAAAAAGGAACCACAAAAAGTGGCTCCTTTTTGCACCCTGGAAAGGGTGCAGTATCTGTGGCACTGCAGATATACAGCACTCCTTCATTGCTGCATTGTGCAGACGCAACGCCAGAGGAGTGCCGTGAGGCCACACACCATGTGGAGTGGCATGTGGCATCACAGTGCTCTAGGGGGCAGAGTGGAGGACATGCATCATGTGGACACGATGCCCCGACTCTGCCCTCAGTCCGGATTTAATGGCCAGTTTAAAGAGCCCCTCAGTCACCCAATTCTGAAAGTTTCAAACTTCCTTTAAAAGAGCACTAGTAAGTTTGCTACTTTCTGCCCCCTATTGTTATCTGGTAAAGGATGCAGGGCAAAAATACAGAAACTGCAGAGTATGAGAGACTTTATGGAGGGGGTCATCCACCATGTGTCTCCTTATGTTCTGGATTTAGAACTGGTAGCACAATCACTGCAGTGTGGGAGCAAAACAGAGCTTTTGTATATTTGAACTAAGTGTTCCTGCTTGCAAGATCAGAGCATCAGTGGGACAGCTGGTATGTGGGTAATTGGCAAGTCTGAAAAAGAGAAAAGCAGTTCAGGATCCTTGTGGAGAGATGTGCAATAGATAGAAAAATGTTCTTACCTGCTGACTTTTGCTATGTGAATTGACACTGTTCAAAACCCCCATGATATACTTAAAGTAGAAGGAAAGGGAAAAGCTCTTTAACTTGCCTGCAGTTAATTCCAGCAATACAACATTTCTAACACATAATTCCTTTTGTTCTAAATGATATTGTCAATACTGAACCAGTTTTGTGTTACAGTGGACACTGTGGAATCATGTGGTGCAGAATAATGTAAGCTGAATTCAGGGGCATGTGGCTGCTCCCCAGTGGTGTGATTAGAGTTGCTGTCAACCAGTGTGGTAACTCGTGATAACTCATGATGTATCCTCCATAGACCTCCCCCCCTACACACCTGCCATCAACACAGGGCAGCAGCTAGCACAGAATGCCGCACTGTAATCTTTCCATTCAACTGGATTATTGCACAAAGGCACCAGGTATTATTATTATTATTATTATTATTATTATTATTATTATTATTAACCTTTATTTATAAAGCGCTGTAAATTTACACAGCGCTGTACATACAATCTTTTTAATTAGACGGTTCCCTGTCCTCAGGGTTACAATCTAAAAAGACATGACATAAAAGGAGAAGGGAAAGGTGGTGGGGCTAGTAGGCTAATACATATAAAGTACATAGCAATACAGGAAATGGTTCGATAAAACAGGCATCAAAAGAACATCAAATAGCAAGCGACAATTATGCAATGCCTGGGAATGCTTCTCTGAACAGGATGGTCTTCAACTCTGTTTTGAAGCTGGTTAAAGAAGTGATGGCCCTTGCTCGTATGAGTGGCATCACACTGGTCCCTTTTTCTTTTTTCATTCACAAAAGTGGAAGAGTCTTGAAGTCTGCTGAATAGGAGAAGATGGTATCAAGGCATGTGACCTAGCATTTGTTATCCAGTGAGTCAACTATTCCAGGATGGTTTTATCCTGATGGCAGGGGGTTGGACTGGATGGTCTTTGTGGTCTCTTCCAATTCTACGATTCTATGATTCTATGATTCTGATTCAATAGTAGTTGTAAATGCAGGGAGTCCTTAAACCCTGAAAATTTCATTTTTGTGAACAGTCATTTTGGTGTGACCCCCTCTGATGGTTTCACCTGGTGCGATGCATACCTCCTGCACTCCTCTACTGACACGGTGCTGCTCACAAATTGTGAAATTCTCTGCTACAGGAAGCTAGGCTGGCCCCCTCTATATTCTCCCTCCACTGGCAAGCAATGACATTTCTATTTACACATGTTTTTGGTGATTATCTGGTTGTGGAGAAGGGTCTTTTAATGGAGAGGGTGCTCTAATTTCATACTCATTATCCTCTTTTTAAATGTTTTTGCACTGTTTCAACTTAGATCTTTTAATGGGATAATTTCTTGCGTAAAAAATTAACTATACTTTTTTGGATGTTTGCTGTAAGCCATTTTGAACTTACCATGTTGGAAGACAGATAAGAGAGAAGGAAAAGGAAACTAACCTAGGTCAGACCAGAGGCCCTCTCAGCACAAGAATGCTTGAAGGTTTTCTCATCGTCAGTGAACAAAGAGTGTCTCAGCACAGCAAGACAGTGCTGAGGGAATGTGGAATGCCCATGAATGTCTGCAATGTAGAACACTTTTCTAGAAAATTCATTTGCACTAAAAACATGGGGGCTTTGGACAGAAAATATTTTGGACAACCACCCCAACATCTTTAGTCAGGAAAAAGTGTATTTTGCATGGTACATGCAGAAATGTTGCTTTTGCATAAAAAAATGACTAAATTTTTTTCCACAAAAATAATCACATACTCTGTGTAGAACCCGCCCTTTTTGGATGGTTCCCCCCCCCCAACAAAGAAAAGGCTCTAGAAGTACAAATACTTGTAGAAAATTGATTCAGAAGCTCCTGAACTCTTGCACAGTGGGAGAAAAGTGTTGAAAGTGTTGAACAGTGTTGAATGTAAAGATATATCCTAAATAGTCTTGCATTTTATTTCTAATAACCACCAGTCAGATAACTCTGGGGGCTCATAAGCAGAAGGTGTAATGCAAGCCTGACACCAAATTTGGCATGGCCTTCTGTGCCTCCCTTACATGGGCACCTAAGCATTATCCTCCTGTTCCTTAATGTTTAGTAATGACAAGCAGGTAAAGATGGACAAGCAATTCTCCCAGTTTAGCTTGGAATAGCAATAGAAATGGCATGTACATTTCTATACCACTTACCACTGAATTCAGCACTCTGTAATCGGTTTGCAGTCTGTAAGCTAATTGCCCTCAACCACCTGAAGCCCTCTGGGACTGAACTCACAACCTTGGGGCTGCAGTACAGTACTAGTATTTAAGCATTGCACCACCAGAACTCCCTCCAGGTTGGAAGTGTTGCTGTTGAGGCCAACCATGTAATTTCCCCATAATGCACTTGTAGTAATGCATTGTCAAGGTTGCAGAGACAATGTGTAGGAATTGAACTGGTGGGCACCAGCCACCTGGCCTCCAGTACTGAGGAAAGTGTTGAACCTGGGTAGATCTATTTGTCCATTTCCATTTGAACCATAGTCAAGTGTGGGCGCTTCTGACAGTTGAGATGTTTGCAGATGGGAAATGACCACTAGTAGTGAATTTAATACAATATTAACATAAAATAATAAAATACAAGGGTTCGGGACCCCACTCCACCCCCGTCATTTAATTGCAACATCAGGTCCTCAGAAATACATTACTTCAAAACATGAAGAAGATCCTGTCTGGTTATCATGGTTAATAGCTACTCATAGATCTGGGCTGCAAGAAATTGGGTTTAAAAAGCTTTTAAAAACTCTAAACTAGTGGTCTTTTTCATAGTTTTAGATAGTAAATTCCATAATACCATTATGTGTTGTGTAGAGGAATACTTTCTTGACAGACTGATAGGCTGCATGTTCACTGCAGAAATAATGCAGTTTGATACTACTTTAACTGCCATGGCTCAAGGCTATGGAAGTCTGGGGTTTGTAATTTTGTGATATATTTAGACTTCCCTGTCAGAGAGCTCTGGTGCCACATGAGCCTACAAATCCCAGGATTCCATAGTGTGAAGCTGCATTATTGCTGCAGTGCAAATGCAGCCTTTCATATCAGTGGGGCAATGAACCTGGTCTGGATTTTTATCTAAATTTTAAAGGCGCTATCTAAGCTGCTGAGCCTTTCTGAGAGGATAGGGCTTAGATTGCTCCTTTGAAGAGATTCCCTCCATATATTTAATATTATGTATGTGGAATTTTTTCCCCCTTTTCCCACTAGTCATGATTTTCTAAATCTCTACTGCAGCCTTTACAGTCAGCCCTCCATGTCTGTGGATTTTTTTAACCCATGGATTCAAGCATCCACAGTTTGAAAATATTTTAAAAATATAGAAATTTTCAAAAGCAAATTTTGATTTTGCCATTTTATGCATTTACTGTACCATTATATATAATGGGACTTGAGTATCCACAGAATTTGGTATCCACGGTTGGGGGAGCGGTCTTGGAACAGATACCAGCAGATACCAAGGGCCCACTGTATTTATAATCAGTCATGGCACAACTTCATTCTGCTTTCATTATATCTCACCTGTTTGAATCACAAACTTTTAATGGATTAAACAATTAAACATTGGCGCATTACACACCACCATTTACTACGCATTCCATGCGTCCTAGGGTTAGGAAGGGTCTCACCTTCCTAACCGGCCCTGTTCCTAGGATGCGCGGAGCGCGTAGTAAATGGTGGCGCCCATCCACACGGGTGCCGCCATATTTACGTCTCGGACGCACAGCGTCCAGACATGGCATAGCGGAAGTGATGCCGCGAGTGCACGCCTCGCACCTCGTGGCACCACTTCCAGGGGCCAAAAAAGAGCCCCATTTTGGCACTCCTTTTTAGCTGCGCCAGGAAGCCTTGCGGTCTGGCCGCCAGGGCTTCTCGGCATAGCTAATGATGGTGGCGGCAGACCACCCGCTTTAGGGCGGTCTGTAACGCGCCTACGACGCCTTAATTGCAACATAGCATTAAACCCCTGGTGTTTCTGGCATGCAGTTTCAAAGAATGAGCAGGTACTCCCTCTATTTAAGAAACAGAAGGTTATTGATGTGCTTTTTTTCTTTCACACCAAAAAAGAAAAGGCTAGGAGAAAAGGAGGGAGGGAGGGAGAAAAAAATGAAAGAGAGAGAGAGAATACAGTAGGGGTCCTTTGTGATAGCTTAATTTGATAGCCCTGCATCCATCGCTTATGAATTGTGAGGAGCTCCAAAGTGCTGACCATTTTGCTTCTTTTTGCAGTTTTCCAAATAATCAGAAAGACAAACTAGGCCATAAAAAGGAGAATTAAACTCATATTAAAAACATCCATAACAAGACCCAAATGACATTTAAAATAACTACCTTTGGGAGAGAAGATCAACTGTTGGCTTCCTATGCAAGCTATCTCTTGGTTTGCCAAAATGTTTGGGCTTCTACAGTACTTTTCTTCTTGGAAGATCCAAAAAGTGCTCCAAGGGCAAAACCCATCCTCCCAAGAAGAAAAATGAGATGCCCACCGAATGGTGTACCTAGCATGTCTGACACCTGAAGAAGGGAGGGAGAGAGAGAGAGAGATCAGAGGAAAAGAGTAGAGTGCTATCAGAGTTCATGCTTGCAAAACACATTCAGCTGAACATGCTTAGGATTCCCCTGCAGGCCTTCATACTGAATATACAAAGATTGAAGTGAATCCACTACATGCACACAGTCATGCAGGTCCTCCTCCTTTTTCATTGTGAGCCTACACAAATTTATCCAAATACATAAAAGGACTAGAGGAAGAGCTCATCTGAAGCTTTTAAAGCTAAGATGTGAAAATTACAACCCATGGGTTTCATGCAGACTTTAGACCCCGCTTTTGTGGCTGCAAGAAATTTTTTTAGATTTTGGAGTATTAAGGATTTCAGAATTCCAGATAAGGGAGACTCAATTTTTATTTGAGTTTGTTGGGGAGGTGTAGCCCATGGGGCATTCTGGGGGGAAATTGACCTGTGGCTCTGATTCAGTTTTCCACTGTATTATAGTTTTATCTACTCTATACCATTTTAGTAGTTTGATACCACTGTCATAGCTCCATAAAATCCTAGGATTTGCAGTTTGGTGACTTAAAATTCTCTGCTAGAGAACTCTGATCCATCCCTCACCAAACTACAAATCCCAGAATTACCTAAGATGTAACAATTACTAACTATAGTATCAAGTACCAGCAAACTGATGTAATGGTAAGGAATTGCTAGAGTGATGAACTACTTTTTGGTTTGCTGTGCCAAGCTTTTTTTACTTTGGAGTGTGAACATCTGATATATGGACTTTGTTTGGCTGTTCCCCACAACCACAACCTGCTTCTTTCAAAGAGAAATATGGTTCTTTGACCACAATCTTGATTCACATGTTCACACATTATGACCACAGGTAAGGTTTCTGCAAAGTTAAAAATGCTGACAGTTTTTCATTCCATTCTTTTATTACATAGCACACTGCTGTTCCTGTCATGTCACTTGAATTCCTGCTGACCAAGATTATAGCTCTCTGGGAAAACTACTTGTTCCAAATTGTACCCTCATATAAACATTTTGGTAACCTTTCACATTAAAGTGGAAAACCATTTTTGATTCCAAACAATTCTTTTTAAATGTTTTTGTCATTTAAAAAACACCAACACCTGGGTATGTTTTCCCTCTATTTTTCTCAGTGAGAATTCCTCTCTCTCAAGAACCATTATGACTTCCACAAAAGCCATTTTTCATCACTGTTTCTCCTTTGCATTTATTATGCATTTAGTGACAGATCTCAAATTCCTCTTGGTAACCACTGAATCAGACTGTCATAATGTACAGTGTGGTACAAGGGCTTAGAACTACAGAGTTGCCTCTCTTTTTTTCTGTGGCACCTTTTACCATGATAGGCCTCAGTTAGGTTGTTGCCACACTATGGAATTAATACAGTTTGACACTGCTTTAACAGTCAGGACTCCTATGGCATTCTGAGATTTGTAGTTTCTTGTGGCACCAGAGCTCTCTGACAGAGAAGGCTAAATATCTCACAAAACTACAAACCCTAGAATTCCACAGCATTGATCCATAGCAGTTACAGAGGTGCCAATCTGCATTAATTCTGCAGTGTAGATGCAGCCTTAAAGTACTTCCAGACAAGGTGTTTAGCAGTAGATAAGGTGACCGCTTAGCAGCATTTAATAGCAATGAACAGTGACTGCTATGGAAAGTAGGAGAGCATCTACCAGGGAAACAGTACTCCAGAAGGACACTTAAAGGTCGATACCTGATTTTTGTTACCTTTTCTGCCCTCCAGCCATTTGCCATCATCGGTGCCAAAAGAACAGTCTCTCTCCCGTCCCCCATACGCACAAACAAACACACTCCTTTTTCCTACCTCTTTTCTGCCTTTCCTTCCCCTCCAAAAAGGAAGAAGATAGTCTTGAGGGGGAGGGGGAAGCAACAGGAGAGATCTACGGAACAAGAAGGTCTTCAGATGCAGGGAAGTCCTCCTCAACTACAGAGAGCTAAGCAGTTGCTGCTAATTTTCAGCAGCAACTGTTATGGCTCCAGTAATATCCACAGTGGCAAAGATCCTCTTCCATACCAAACTTTTCCAATCAGTACCATTACTGCAGAGGTTACCTTTATTTATTTATTTATTTATTTTTGGTCCTCCAACCAGCATAGTTATTATCAAAGTTGTCTCGGGAATTCTGAGACTCATAATCAAATAAATAATTTTTCAGGCTCTGCAGCTTGCCTGCCATAGAATTCTCTTCAGCTGATCAGGAATCCTTGTATATTTCAATGAGCACCAAAGCCTAGAATGGGTGCCACACTCATGAATGTAAAGTGTGGTGGGCCAATGTACACAATTTGCCTTCGGGATACAAGTTCTCCAAAGGCATTTTTGGAGGCAGTGTTATACAACATACAGTGTATTCTTTCTCTCCTTATGCCTTCTGTGTTGGCAGCTTGGGTACCATTTTGCTTCCCCTACAATGCCCTTGATATTACAAAATTCCAAGGTGTTGCAGAGCAGCCAGATTGTTAACTAGCACTGTTTACAAGGACCATAGAACTCACTTCTTGCAATAGGTCCATTGGCTGCCAGTCTGTTTCCAGGCATAATTCAAATTTCTGGTAATGACCTATAAAATCCTATATGGCTTAGATCCAGGCTATGCAACAGACTGTATCTTCATATATGAACTTGCTTGACCCTAAGACCCTCAGGAGATGCCTTGTCCTCTGTCCTAAAAGCTTACAGGTACAACTCTTCTAGAACATGGCCACATAGCCTGAAAAACCCACAAAAAAGGATGGATGCTGGCCATGAAAGCCTTCGTGTTCAGAAACCTTGATTTTGCCATTTTATATACGGGATACCATTATGCTACTTGGCTGTATTTAACGGGACTTTCGCATCCACAGATTTTGGTATCCATGACAGGGGGGCAGGTCCTGGAATCAAACTCCTGTGAATATCAAGAACCTACTGTACTTAGCTATGTAACAGAGGCACTAGCAAACCCTTTTAGAGAATTGTGAAGATGTATAAGAGGACACTGGCAGAAGTGTCCTGTGCTCATCAAGCTCTACTGGGGTGCACTGGCACTTCCTAGATGGTGTCCTGATGTACAACAGGACTGATATGTTGTGGCTCTGGTGCATCAGTCATTGTACATCAGTCACTTTGCTGGCTCCCTGACTAAGGTCCAAAACACACTGCAGAAAAAATCCAGTTTGAGATCACTTTCACTGCCCTGGCTCAACACTAGGGGATTCTGTGAACTATAGGCCCGGTACATATGGTCCTTTTAGCTGCCCTCATCATGTGCTAGGGGTTGGCTGAGGGCTGAGCACCCACACTCTCCGCAACCCTTGCACATGCATTAGTGGCACACTTGTTACACCACCCCCACAGCTTCAAAATAACTCGCTTTTTGCGGGTTCTTTTTCTACTGGCGGGAAGCCTCACGGTTTGGTGGCTGAGGCTTCCCTCTGATGGAAAAACAGGCGCTGGCAGGCTGCCCTTTTTTGGCGGCCTGTACCGTGCCATAGTTTTTTGAGACATTCGTTTTGTGAGACATCTATCAGAGAGCTCTGGTGTCACAATAAACTGCAATTCCCAGGATTCCTCAGCACTGAACCAGGGCAGTTAAAATGGTCTCAAACTGAATTATTTCTGCAGTGTATTTTGGGCCATAGTTACTTAACAGCAGCCCCTTGCAGAATACAGTTGTTATGTTCAGTTCTAATTCCTGCAGATGTAACTCCATTTAGAAAGACGTACATCCCCAATAGGATTCCAGCTAGTATAAATAAAGGTGTTACTGACTGGCATTTTGAACCATCAGAGTCTGTCCAAGAATCTAGAAATCAATGAGGTGTCATTGGATTAGTAGTAGTAATAGTAGCAGTATTTTGTTATCCCTGCCACTGTTACTGTGAAGGGAAATGCTTAGTTGCCATTTTATGTGATGGCTACCATTATTTTTTCCCAATTCCTTAAAAAGATGCTATATCTAGAAATCAAAATATTGGCAGTGATGGGAGAAGAGATGTCACTGCTGTTAATGTTTGGCTCTCCACTGCAACTTTTACAGAATTACACACACACACACACACACACACACACACACACACACAGTCACAGCCTTCTCCAATTTTCCACCCACAAATTGGGCAGCAAATTGCAGAGGGCATATTGCAATAGCCCTTATTGATCCCCGCCCCGGGCACTGAGTAAGCCTTGATAAGCTTACAAGAAACTCTGTTGTCTGGTACCCAGTTTTAAAGCTACTGAACAAATGCCTTAGAGGCATATTACAGATTCTGTTGTGTATCAGGATTCAATCTTTTGTCCTTATATCTGCTGTATTTGCCATGAAAGTTGCCATTCAGTGTAACTCTGGTTATCAGAATCTAACCTTGCTTGTGTTTGTGTCTGCAAAGCTCCCTTATGACTTTCTGGTGTAGTGGGACCAAGAAAGCAAATACCTGTGTCGCCGATTAAAGAAAACACTTGAGCTTTCAGCTGGAATTTACCTGTTTAACCTCAAAAATGAATGAAACCTCAAGGGATATATTTCTGGAACTGGGAAGAACAAGGCCTTGTTTGTCCCCATGAGCTATTTAAATTGCTCTTTTGCTTCAATCCCTATAAGAAGAAATAAGGCTGATTTTCGATTTGTTGTTATTCTTGTGAAGGAGTTAATTATACCTAACTCTGTCTATCATTCAATATTGCCAAGAGTAGTGAAGTCAGAACCCTCATGCTTCGTGAATCTGACGTTTTGTTGTTGCCATTTTCCTCTTCCCTGCATCAGATTTAAGAGCAGAAATCATCTTCATGGCTGAGTGGTTCTTAAGATTCCTTCTAATGGAATTGCCTGGCTCCCATACTAACCCAGGGCTTTAAATAAACACCAAACATTTTCATCAAACTGAAGTGTGTTTGGAAATGAGGTTGTTTGTGACAATTATACATTGCCCAAGAAACAGAATGGAATGGACAATTATGTTAACAAAGTTTCTGAGGAAGGGTCAAGTGAAACGGAGACCTCTATTGAGGCTGAAAGAGCTCAGAATGCCTTTGTAAGGAGAGTGCTACATAAATGATTATTTACAAGAAGTGATCATTATAAAAGATTGAAAACCTTTGACCACCTACTTGAGAATTAAATCTACTGTCCAACTTCTTAAGTTCAGTGATATTTGACTTGCTCCTGCCTTGGGATCTTCTCCCTATAACAGTTGTGTGGCAAAGGGAATTTCAACAGTTGTTGTTTGTGTGACACCTGTAGAAATTCCCTCTTCTACATAACTATTAAAGGGATAGGAGTCCTGCTCCTTATTTCACCTGGCAACATTACCTCTGGCTGTATTTATTGTAGTTATTTCAGCATTTATTCCCAGCCGGGACGGGTATCACAGTGATTTCCAGACAATGGTACAAACATAGTGTAAAGCCATAAACCATTGCAAGTCTCAGGTTTTTCTCCTACAGTCATAGCGATGGAATATGCATCCTTAGAGTCAACTATCCATAGTTTTAAAAATGTTACCCCTCACAATAAAACATCCAAAGAGCAAATCTTGATTTTGCCATTTTATAAAAGGGACACCATTTTATTATGCCACTGTATATAATGATACTTGAGCATCCACAGATTTTGGTATCCATGTGGATGTGTTTGTCCTGGAACCAAACCCAAGCAGATGCCAAGGGCCCATTGAATATGAATTGATTTTATTTTGGAGACTGGGGAAAATTTCTTTCATTCTCCCTAAGTCAGTTTAAATCAACCCAAAATTTTCTGAAATGAAAAGTATCGCTACTTGGGAGTCTGTGACACCCTAGAACTAGCTAAGATATCCACCACAAGTAAACACAGCTAATGTATCTAGGACACAGATTGAGCAGGGAACAAGCAAGGAAAAGAGGGGTGCAAAGTGATCCTAACAACTAGCTCTGTTTAGTGCAATCTTACTAAAGCACTTAAGCATTATGGTTATAACTCCTGAACAATAATAAAGAAGCCTCAGTGGAAATTGGTGAACATTAATTTCTGAAATGTTACACAAGTTTAGGTGTGACATGTGATCAGTGGGAGGGGGAGGAACACAAGGGGGAATATTGCAAAAAAGCAACTGGATGCAGTCCTGGGAATATGCAGGTAAGGTCAGAACAAAAAGAACTGGAAACTCTTGATACAGAGACATTTCCCTCCTCCCATTTTTCTGGATGAGCTCTGCAATAAATACCTACTTATGAGAGAAAACAGTAATTAAATCCCATCTTGAAATAGCATCACAATATCAGAAAATACTTGTTTTGATTTTCATGTATTTCCAGCAGGTAAGGAGGTATATGAGGTAGTGTGATATATATAGTGGTTTCAGAGCTGGACTATGACTCTAGAGGCCAAGGTTTGAATCCAAGCTTAACCATGTAAACCCACTGGGTATCCTTGGGCAAGTCACACTCTCTCTGTAGCCAAGGGTCCGTTTAGGGGAATTTTATTATTGTTGTTATTAGCTCAAATATTGCAAGAGGGGGGCCTGCTACGACGGCCCTTGCAGAATCGTCTCCCGATATGTATACGGAGTAGACCAGGGGATTCCAATAAATGGAGCTGAGATAGACTTCTTAGAATTAATAACCAATTTATTTATAAGGGGAAAAACACATAAGATTCACTTGCATACACACACACACACACATACAAGGCTCAGGAAAAGCATAGGTTAGCATAGAATAGGATTTTAGGCATCACTGGGGTGATACGTACCAGAATGTAGACTCCCTCCAGGAATCCAAATGGAAGATGATGAGGATGGCATGAGGCTCAGCCATGGAATGACTGGCCAGGAGCCAGGAGCCAGGTCAGGGTTCAAGGGGACAGAGCTTCCCCCTGAAGTCCAGACTGGCCCAGTGAACAGGCAAATCTAGGAGTATTTTATAGGCAAAATCTTGCCTCTGGCAAAGGTGCTTGATGGTGAGAACAAAGGTGTTTAATTACTTGCTTTTCACCTGGATGTCCCTGTCTGATTGTCTTAGTGGTCTTAAGCTGCTCGGACAACAGACCCTGGGAGGGGGCAAGAGTCTCAGGCAAGGCAAACATTTGCTCTTCCTGGTCCTATGATAATCCTCTTATGCGACTTCCCCAGATATGATAATGTGATGATGCCCCTCAGGGGTGTGTGTACATGTCCTCATGCCTTGCTGGCAATGGTGGACAGGCTATTAGAGTTCATCTAGGGGTCATTAAGGGTTATCATTTATACCAAAATTTATATGGAGCAGCATGGGTAACATCTCATCCTCGGAAGATAGCAATGGCAACCCCCCTCGGAAGACACTTGCTAGGAAAACCCCATGATAGATTCACCTTAGGGTCACCATAAATCAGAAATGACATGAAGGCATACAGCAGCAGCAGCAGCAGCAGCAGCAGCAGCATGGAGATGTAGCCAAAATGTAATGGTTCTCAGTGTTTCCCATCCCACAGTCATTGAACCTTGCTATCATAATAATAGTTCGTTGTGACCTGTCATTATTATACTATGAATATTTCTTTCAAATTTAGCCGAACACAGTAGGAATCTCCAATGTAGCCACATTTTCTAGGGTACAATCCATTTCATATTATGTTCTATGTGGGCAAAGCCCAAAGAAAGCTTTACTGTCCGGCACTGGTATGTTCTCCAGAGCTGGGAATTAAGGCCACAGAACAGACCAATGCTGAACAGTAAAGCTTTCTTTGGGCTTTTGTCAACATGGAATATAATACTAAGCAATTCTATAATCACAAAAAGTCAACATGGGTTTCAGAGAAACAAGTCATGCCAGACAAACCTGATCTCTTCTTTTGATAAAATTACCAACTTGTTAGATGAAGGGAATGCTGTGAATATATTATATCTTGATTTCAGTAAGGCCTTTGACAAAGTTCCCCATGACATTCTTGCAAACAAGCTTGTAAAATGTGGGCTAGACAAGGCAACTGTCACATGGATTTGTAATTGGTTGACTGACCGAAGCCAAAGGGTGCTCAACAATGGCTCCTTTTCATCCTGGAGAGAAGTGACCAGTGGGGTCCCACAGGGCTCTGTCCTGGGCCCAGTGCTATTCAACATCTTTATCAATGACTTGGAGGACAAAATTGGGAGCATACTTATCAAATTTGCAGATGACACCAAATTAGGGGGAATAGCTAATACCCCAGAGGACAGGATCAAGATTCAAAATGACCTGAACAGACTAGAAAACTGGGCCATAGCTAACAAAATGAAATTCAACACGGAGAAATGTAACGTACTGCACTTAGGGCGGAAAATTGAAAAGCACAGATATAGGATGGGGGACACCTGGCTGAATGAAACTACGTGTGAAAGGGATCTAGGAGTCCAAGTAGACCATAAGTTGAACATGAGTCAACAATGTGATGCGGCAGCAAACAAAGCCAATGCGATTTTAGGCTGCATCAATAGAAGTATAGTGTCTAGATCAAGGGAAGTCATAGTGCCACTATATTCTGATCTGGTCAGGCCCCACCTGGAATATTGTGTTCAGTTCTGGGCACCACAATTCAAAAAGGACATTGAGAAACTGGAGCGTGTCCAGAGGAGGGCGACTAAAATGGTGAAAGGTCTGCAAACCTTGCCTTATGAGGAACGACTCAGGGAGCTGGGGATGTTTAGCCTGGAGAAGAGAAGGTTAAGAGGTAATATGATAGCCCTGTTCAAATATTTGAAGGGATGTCATATTGAGGAGGGAGCTAGCTTGTTTTCTGCTGCTCCAGAGACTAGGACCCGAAACAATTGATGCAAGCTACAGGAAAAGAGATTCCAACTCAACATTAGGAGGAACTTCCTGACAGTAAGGGCTGCTCGACAGTGGAACAAACTCCCTCGGAATGTAGTGGAGTCTCCTTCCTTGGAGGTCTTCAAGCAGAGGCTGGATGGCCATCTGTCGGGGATGCTTTGATTGGGATTTCCTGCATGGCAGAGGGTTGGACTGGATGGCCCTTGTGGTCTCTTCCAACTCTATGATTCTATTATTCTACTAAGGAAAGGGTCCTGTGGGAGAACTGGCAACTGGGAAATCATGAATCACCTGAGCCTTTGTTTCTACTCCTGCATTTGCCCTTCTTGCATTAGCCTTACAAAGAAAACACAAGATCCCTGTTTATGCCTTGTAAATATGTAGTTCTGCCCCAAGCAATTTCCAAAAAGAGAGCAGAGCCCTATATCTTTGTGAACATTTATTACACTGCTGTAACATTTCCCCCTGACACAAATTTCTGCCTTTTCAGTGTATTGGTCTTTGCTCTAAAGCCGGGTAATGTTTTCCTCCTGAGAGCTCTCTCTGCAGCACATTAAAAGATGAGCTGTTATCTCTTCTATATTCAGTAATACAGAAATTATTGGATCGCTCGGGATACCATTGTTTATGCCTAAATCCTTCTTCCTGGCTCTCTAGGGATGCTGTCCGCTGCCTTCTCTTCTCTTGGGAGCCATTTGATTGAGCTAAGATCGTCCAAACTGTAAGCATCAGAAAGCTGAGCATTAAAAAATAAAAAAATTAAGTGGTATTGTTCTTCAGGCTTAACATGTTCCTTGCTGTAGATGGCCTTGTCTCATGCATGTCTTATCTGCGCCATCAAAATAGAAATTGTAAGTGACACTGAGAAGGGTCAAAACCTGAATGAAATAGTAGATATGCCTTTTCCTTTGAAGTCAACTACATACCAATCCATTTGGGCTTTTGATGTTGTTAAATGCTCTTGACATGACTTTGAGTCATGGCGACCCTATGAATGAGAAACCCCAAAGTCCCCCTGTCCTCAACTGCTCTGTTCAATTCCCAAAGATTCAGGCCCATGACCTCCCTGGTTGAGTCTAACCATCAGATATGTGATCTTCCTCTCTTTCTAATGCCCTCTGCCTTTCCTAGCATTATAATCTTTTCTAATGAGTCATGATCTATCATGATGTGGCCAAAGTACAACAGCCTCAATTTAGTCATCTTTGCTTCCAGGGAGATTTCAGGCATGATTTGTGCTAGGATCCATTTGTTTGTGTTTTTGGTCATAGATGGAATTTTCACATGCATCAAAAGCTGCAGGATAAGCCTGGCCACATCATGATAGATCATACGGGCTGCATATGCCTGGCCGTGGGACAATGCAGTAAGAGCAGTCTTTGACAATTAAACACACATCTATCCCATCAAGAAAACGATGGGATAAGGCACATGCGATAATGGTCCCTAGTTTTTCTTCTGATTTCTTGATTGCAGCCTCTATTCTTATCAATGTTTGATCTAAGGTATGGGAAATCTTTAACTATTTCAATTTCCTCATTGTCTAGGCTGAATTTATGTAGATTTTCCGTGACCACTATTTTTGTTTTCTTTATGTTCAGTAACAAGCCTGCCTTTGCACTTTCTTCCTTGACGTTCCTTAGTAATTGTTACAAGACCATGATGTTTTCCGCTAGTGGTATGGTGTTGTCTGCATATCTTAGATTATTAACGTTCTTTCCTCTTACCTTCTCTCCTTCTTCTGGGTCTAAACCTGCTCTTCCTAAGATATCCTCTGCACACAGGTTGAACAGATAAGGTGATAGAATGCAGCCTTGTATGACCCCTTTGCCAATTGGGAACCATTCTGTTTCTCCATATTCTCTTCTAACAATTAGCCTCTTGTCCTCAGAATAGATTTCTCATCAGAACTATAGAATGTAATGGCAGTCCCATTTCTTTAAGAGCATTCCATAGCTTTTCATGATCTATTCAAAGACTTCCCTATGATCTATAAAGCACGTGCTGATTTTCTTCTGGAATTTCTTGGTGCACTCCATCATCCATTGTATGTTTGCAATGTGCCTCCTCCGTTCCTGAACCCCACTTGCACCTGGGGTATTTCTTTCTCCATGTGTGATTGGAGTCTATGCTGCAGAATTTTGAGCATGATTTTGCTTGTGTCTGTGTGGATTGTTGCAGTTCAATTGGAATATTATCTGATCCTGGTGATTTATCCTTCCCAATTTTCTGAGTGTAGCTTCCACCTCAATTCACCCAACGCTAAATAATTAGGTAATCCACAATCACTGTCCTCTCTCCTCAAGTAGTAAAAATGCAACAGTAATTAAATAATTAACTAATAAATTAAATAACTAACCATTTGCACCATATTATGTCACTTGGTGTGGATGGTGGCTGTCTCACCATTTAATGGCAGGGCTAGTCTTGGTCCAGAGGCCCAAAGAGAAAGAGAAGGACAATATTTTTTTTTCTTTGACACTCTGCAGTACATTGAGAATAGGGATGGATGTACCTGTCAGTTCCCCATTCTCTCAGAGAACCTACCCCTCCCCAGGTTCTTTTTATCCATTTTATGAAGAAAATTGTGAATTTTGAAAAGTTTTTTTGTGGGTTTTTTGGGCTATGTGGCCATGTTTTAGAATAATTTCTTTCTGACATTTTGCCAGCATCTGAGAAGATGGCAGCCACAAATGCTGGTGAAACCTCAGGAAGAAATTCTTCTAGAATGTGGCCACATAGCCCGAAAAACCCACAAAAAAACTATGGATGCTGGCCATGAAAGCCTTTGACTTCACATTTTTAAAGTTTGTTTTAAAAACTGACTGAACAAAATTCCCAACCATTTATATTTAACAAATTCTATAGGTATAGTTGTTGCCAGCATTTGTGGCTGGCATCATTTGCCCTCATTTGGATGGTGCAGGACATTATGAAAGGGACCATAATGTACCTGCTTTTCAGATAGCCATCAAAGATGAGGGAGGAGGAGGGAGGCAATCCTAGCTTAGCTGCAAGGTAAAGGTCATCCTTTGAGATTACTGTCTAGTCATAATTGACTGTAGGGAGTGGTGCTCATCTCCATTACTAAGCTGAAGATCTAGCATTGTCCAAAGATGACTTCAGTGGTCATGTGGCTAGCATGACTGCACCGAATGCTGTTACCTTCCAACCAAAGTGGTACCTATTTATTTGCTTGCATTTTGCATGCTTTTGAACTGCTACATTGGCAGAGGCTGGGGCTAGTGACAGGAGCTGACCCCATCATGCTGCACTTGGACCTCAAACTGCTAGCCATCTGATCTTACAGTCATCAGAATCGGCATCTTAACCACTAAGCCATCAGATAGCTGCAGAAACATAGCTGAATGAACAGGGAATAGACAGATTTTTATGAATTAACCCTTTTCCCCTTCAGACTTGTGAATTTGGAAGCATCCTTCTAGAAACCTGTAAACCTAACTAAAATCTTAGCCAGCTCTAACTGAAAGCCAGATTATTATTATTATTATTATTATTAAGCTTTATTTATAAAGCGCTGTAAATGGCTGGTCAGTGAGTCATTTCCCAGGAAATCCATAGACATGAAGAAGAGTAAGATATCCCACATTCTCTATGCTTCTTGCTCCATCTGAGTAAGATGAACAGATAAAAGGATCCTACCTGTAAATGGCCATAGCAAGGGTGAGATCATATTAGTGAAGGACAGAACAACCAAGTGTTCTCAGTCCTAAATATGTCTTGTCTTTTTTGCTTTTAGAAAGTATTGCTAGGAAGGAGCAGTTGTAGTTTTCCGAATCTACTATAATTCAACCTAAATAACATTTGGATATGTGTGTTTATTTGTGAGAAGCTTGCCCATCCAAGGATCAGAAAACTCCCTTTCCCTTCACTACAACAGGCGGGTAATCAGACAGACAGTAATTTTCATAATGGCCAATATATTTGTCTTTAGAGAGCAGAGACTTAAAGTAGGAGTGTTCTGCAGTGAAATAAATGCTTTCAACCTTGGTTTGTTATTGCTGTAGTCAGCATGGTTTGTTTGTTTGTTTCATAATGTCCTGCACCATCCAAATGAGGGCAGATTCTCTTATCTCATGTGCCAGACATGGATGGCCTGCCTTAAATCTCCCATTGAAATCAATGAAAAGTACTTAACTTTGCCTGTTCATGCCGTCTTAATAGATTTTGGAGCTGACATTCCCATCCCAGCAAGTGTGGCTGTAAGGGCTCTTTCTCTTGTAATTTGTTAATGACCTCTTGGGCTACTCAATATAGGAAGGTTAAGCATTCATTCTTGAAAACCCTGGCATCTTTTCTGAGACTGTCCAGCATCATAATAACCAATGTGGATCCTCTACATAGCACTGGATTTGCTGCACAGTACCTGCTCTCCAAGAGAATTGGATCCAGACTGGAGAAAGCCTTGAGCAATTCCTGCATTGGATTTAGCAATGAAGATTACTAAAAATACAGTGTGCCGGCATCATATGCTGAAAGCTGCACACGGGAAGAGGCAATGGTGCATTTGCCTGTGGCACGTATGCTGCACCACACTGCGTTCACATTGTTTTCAGTGGGGCTCGAGCATATAAGGTATTTCCCTTATGTGGGAGGGGGGGTCCAGAATGGCCTCATAAGGTAAGGGCCCACTGTATTCCTAATAGCACCAGCATGGCAAAGCCTAAATATCATTCCAGTTTGCAGCAATGCCTGCACCTTACTATAATTCCAGGAGACCAAGGGAGATTAAAATAGCAGCTAGACTCTGATGTTGCTTCAAGTGAGAGCCCAGAAAAAGTTTATTGGAAGATAAACAAGACAACTGTTGTAATAAAGCAGATCAAAGATTGATTATTCTGCAGAAAATTTGGCAATTTCATCAAAAAGTTGAAACTGACAAATGTATCCCACAGCTGTACCAGATTTTGTGCAAAATAAGGAACTTTTGACCTGCCAAGACTATAGGTGAACCTACACATGTAGCAAAATTCATGTTAGGAAAAAATTGTACTGTAAAAAACTGTTGTAAAAGCAAGCCAAAATACAACTGGAGAAATCAGAAATTTGACAAATCCTAGATTAATATATTGGCCCATTCCTTCTGTATCAGTAATAACCCATGCATTATATCTAGAATGAAAGGATTAATACTGAGCAATGAAATTCACTTCAGTTGGGTTGATACAATAACTACTGTAGAACTAGGGAGCCAAACAGATTTGGCAGTGTGAAGATGTCAAGAAATGCTTCCTTGGGTGACCTAGTGACATGTTCATAGCTTCTTTGCAGTCACCTAGTTATGCCTGTCAGCATCAGTACACATTCCACATTACAAGAGAATTGTTTTCCATTGTAAGGAGTTAATGGTCTAAAATGTAAGAAAGGAGAAAACACCTAAGAAAATTGGGCAGATGTGAACAGGGAATCAGCATACTATGCCATCCCAGATTCGTCCCTTTTCACTTGCTGTCCCTCACTCCTGAAACCTCCTTCTCCCATGAACACGGCTCATCACTTCCCAGGCATTGCGTGACTATTATTTGCTATTTGACATTTTTAATTTGTTGCCTATTTTATTGAACCCTTTCCTGTATTGTTATGTATTATTTATATGTATTATGCTATTATTTCCTAGATTGTACGCCTTGGGCAGGTTTACTCTTATCTATTTTATTGTTTGTATGTACAGCGCTGTGCATACCTACAGCGCTATATAAATAAAGCATAATAATAATAATAATAATAATAATAATAATAATACACCATTACAAAAAAAACCTGATATACCTCTCCTGTTTTACAGTCAAATTAGATTTTACAGTTGGTTAGATTTGATTATGGGATGCAGTCAGATATTATCACACAGAAAATTGTCGCCGATGCCACCATCTGACTGCATCCCGCCTAAACCCCAGCTGCAAACCATGCTCAGCTGGCCGATTTGCAAAGTTGAGAGCTTTCTGGCTTTGCAAATCGGCCGGCTGAGCATGGCTTGCAGCTGTGTTTTAGGTGAGATGCAGTCGGGTGGCAGCATTAGTGGCATTTTGTATGAGATAATAATGTATGAGATAATACCTGACTGCATCCCGTAATCAAAACTAATCCAGGAGAGGTAAGTCAGATTTATCTCGGGTGCCATAAACTCCAATGTTGTTTTAGTAACATATGTTTAGGATTACCTACAGAATGATTTACGGTTAGGCCTAGGAGCAAGGAGGCAGTGTGAAAGGAAGGATTTAAAAGAAGGGTGGCACCACCCAGATGTCCAAATATATGGGACAGACACGTAATAATGGCACTGATATCAAGCAAAGCCAAATGAAAGAGATAGAGAGAAAGCTAAGAAAGGAAAATGAATAAGATTTATTATTTTGTTTTGCAGATAGTGACAACAGAGCTATAATAATAGAAATGTGTTGACATTACACAGTCAAATAAAAAATGAGAACATATGACCCAGTCATAATTTTGATATAGGTATGGTTGGGGACTCCAGATCTAGAACCAAGGACATTATTATCTCCAGTGGCTATGTCTCCTGCTTTTGAGAGGACAATCCTGTTTTGAAATTACCTTCTACATGAGCACCTCCTCCATCTAAAGGTTTTATAATAATTGGGGAAGGGGGGAATGAAGAAGTGTAGGAGGCAGGAGTTAATAATGAAAAACCTCCAAGTCAGCCTGTTATCAACAGCCCTGCTCAGGTCTTGCAGGCTCAGGGCCATGGCTTCCTTTGCTGAGTCTATCCATCAGTAATACAGTCTTCCTCTTTTCCTGCTGCCTTTTATCTTACCTAGAATTACTATCTTTTCTGGTGAGTCTTGCTTTCTCATGATATGGCCAATGTACAACAGGCCCAATTTAGACTTTTCAGCAGTAATATTTGGAAAATAAGCTGGTTCCATATTCAGCAGTGGACCAAGTTGAAGTGGGAGGCTATGGCACTTTTTTCCTTTGTACAATTAAAGGGGAGGGGGGAGAGGGAATCATTTTGTCATGAATGAAGCAGAGTTGCTTTTAAATAGCCCATGGGATTGTGCCCATATTCCTGTGTCTTTGGAAGAGCTGATAAGTGATGTGTCCCTTGCTGGGTGCTTAGAGATGCAGAAAATCCAGGCAGTTCCTCCCATTTGTCTAATTAGAGGAGAAAAATTGTCCCGCAGCAGTAGTCTCAAAGCAAGAGGGATGATCAAAGAGGGAAAATGTCTTGAGCATTAAGAGGTGGGCAAAAGCTCAAATGGCTGGGAAAAAGGCCATTAAAATAAACGAATAAGATGCCCTTCCAAAGCTGTTTCTTAAGCTGTGCTTTCTTGATCATACTCAAGGAAGTAGCAGCCATTCTGCATACTATAGCAGTTTAAAAGTTCAAATGCATGCAGACATTGCCTACTAAACATAAGCTATGGGTTCCCTAAGGTCACCCAGTGGGTTTCATGGCCCAGTTGGGACTGAACCCTGGTCAAGTCACACTGTCTCAGCTTCAGGGGAAGGCAATGACAGACCTTCTCTGAACAATTTTTTGTCAAGAAAATCCCATGAAAAATTTGCCTTAGGGTTGCCATAAGTTGGAAACAACTTGAAGGCACATGGCACACACACAACATCGTCTCCACCCCACTCCACCCCCCCCCTTTGGAATTGTCTTAATTCATGTTGGCACTGGGGAAACTCCTGCCACTCACCAAGCATTTTTGTGCAATTTAAAAAAGCTTTTGCTTTTTGTTTTCTTTCAAGTGAAAGAGAAGCACCATCTTTTATGGTCATACTCTCAACATCATGTTCAGATTCTAAATAATCATTTGTCCATCCCCTATCCCTAGCCCAATATATTTTGGCAGCTGAGGGCACTTTATACGTATGAAGAACTATCTGTAGAAGAAACACAACTCAATCATGTTTCCTCACTCATTGCTTCTTTGCAAATACAAAGTACTTCTGGCAAGTTAAAGAAGCAAAGCTAGATTTGGATTGTGCAGCAGTTAAGTGCATTGCTTTACAAGTCCTCCCAGCCGGGTATGCTGTTAATGAGCAGGTAAGGGAAAGTGGGCGAGAAGGGGGAGTTGCCATAGTTCTGATCGTAGGAAGGGCGGCATATAAATAAAAATTTTATTATTATTATTTATTATAGTCCACAAAAACAACTTCACCTTGACCAGGATACCTATCCGTAAAACTGACCGCATTGAGTGTATGTACCTTCGCCTGAAGGCTAGGGATAGCCTGGGGATTCTGTTGGTTTACCGGCCACACCGTAACTTAACAGACTCCTTAACTAAGCTGACACTACTGGTCTCAGAGCTGGTGTTGGAGACCCCCAGGCTTCTTGTCCTGGGGGACTTCAACATCCCCCTCGATACCAGCTCTTCAGATCCCACTGGTGCAGCTCGGGAGTTCATGTTTGCCATGACTAACATGGGCCTATCCCAGATAGTTTCTGGGCCGACCCACTGTGTAGGTCACACCCTCGATGCCGTCTTTTGCACAGATCAGGAATATCCATGAGCGGAAATTATTTCTATTTCCGCTCTGTCATGGACGGATCTTTCCTGGTCAAGATTGGACTGAAGGTAACTATCCCCAATCTCCTCGGGGGTGGTGGACCTATTAGAATGGTCCGCCCTCAAAGGCTGATGGAACCCAAAAGGTTCCAAGAAGCACTAGAGGGTTTAATGGGTGGCAACATTGGCGACTCTGTCGAAATCTTGGTCACTACTTGGAATAAAGATCTTTACAAAGCTATTGACACAATCGCTCCCAAGTGTCCTTTCCAGCCCACTCCAAATCGTAATCCTTAGTATACTGAAGATCTTAGGAGGATGAAGCGGGCTGGACAACGACTAGAGCATCACTGGTGGAAGACTCGATGTTTATCTGACAGGCACATCATAGGACTTTTCTTAAAGTCTATCGAGTGGCAATAGCTGCAGCAAAGATGTCTTTCTACTCTGCATCTATTGCATCTGCAAAGTCTTGTCTAGAAGAGCTTTTCAAGGTGGTTAAGAAGTTGACTCAAACTCTTTCCACTTTGAATCCTCTTTTTCAATCCACGAGAGCCTGCTGTGATGCTTTTAATGACCACTTTGCAGATCAAATCTCTCAGATAAGGGCCAACCTAGACGCCGGCATTAGTACAGAGTCAACGATAGAGGTGTCTAGTGACTCCGTTAATGAGGTTATCTTGGATCATTTTCAATCTATGAGTACTGATGACGTAGACAAGCTGCTTGGTAAGGTAAAAAAAGATCAACTGCCCTCTCGATCTCTGTCCATCTTGGCTGGCCATCCAGGGAGATGAGGCAACTCTGAAGCTGTTACAATCTATAATTAATGCCTCCTTCAGGGAGGGTTGTTTTCCATCTAGTCTAAAATTAGCAGTGGTAAAACCCATTGTAAATAAACCTTCTCTAGATCCCCTGGACAAAAACAATTACTGACCAGTATCTGTACTCCTCTTTCTGGGTAAGGTGATCGAGAGGGCGGTTGCAAACCAGCTCCAAGCAGTCTTGGATGACACCGATTATCTTGATCCATTTCAAACTGGCTTCAGGTTGGGATACAGAGTTGAGACTGCCCTGGTCGCATTGGTCGATGATCTCCATCTGTGCATCGACAGGGGAGGTGTGGCCTGTTGGTGCTCTTGGACCTCTCAGTGGCTTTCAATACCATAGACCATGGTATCCTTCTGGAGTGCTTATGGGAACTAGGAATTGGAAGCACTGCTTTGCAGTGGTTCCGGTCCTATCTCTCAGGCAGGTTCCAGATGGTGTCGCTTGGCGACAGTTGTTCGGCCAAAAGGGAGCTCAGTCCGGGTGTCCCTCAAGGCGTGATACTGTCACCAATGCTATTCATCATTTACATGAAGCCGCTGGGTGAGATCATCCGGGGACATGGGGCGGGGTGTTATCAGTACGCTGATGACACTCCAATCGATTTCTCTATGTCTCGGACTGTTTCAGTGACCAAGGAGGGCATCTCTCCTCTGAATGACTGCCTGAGGTCGGTAATGGACTGGACGAGGGAAAATAGACTTAAGTTGAATCCAAACAAAACGGAGGTACTTGTGATAGGTAACCCCAACCTGGGTTTGGAGATACGTTCACCAGTCCTAGATGGGATCACACTTCCCCTGAAGGACTGAATCCGCAGCTTGGGCGTGCTTCTGGATTCGTCACTTCATCTGTCCTCTCAGATTGATGCAACAGCCAGGAGTGCCTGTTATCAGCTTCGACTGATACGCCAGTTGCGCCCCTACCTGGAGCAGCGGGACCTAGAAATGGTTGTGCATGCCTTGGTAACCTCTCATCTTGATTTATGTAATGCGCTGTACATGGGGCAACCCTTGTGCCATGTCTGGAAGCTTCAACTGATATAAAACTTGGCAGCCAGACTGGTCACCGGAAAATCTAGGTTTGACCGAATTACACTTATTCTAAAGTCATTACACTGGCTGCCTATTAGCTTCCGGGCTCAGTACAAGGTGTTGGTTATTACCTACAAATCCGTACATGGCCTGAGTCCAGTCTACTTGAAGGTACGCCTCCTCCCATATAATCCTTCCTGTACACTCCAATCCTCCAGGAAAAAACTTTTACATCCAAAAAAGACCAGATTGGCAGTGACCTCCCGGAGGTCTTTTTCTGCTTCAGCTCCTAAAGCTTGGAATGACCTGCCGGAAGAGATTCGCCAATTATCCTCATTGGAGTATTTTTAAAAAGCAACAAAAACGTTTTCCTTCCAGCAGGGCTTCCCTGGGTGATAACTGCCCAGAAGCAATTCTATCCATCCTTCCTACTATATTTCCTCATCATTCGCAGATTGTAGAATAATCTTGTAATGTTGTGTTGTTATATATTTTAATCATGTTTTATGTGAATTTTATATTTTGGGAGGGAGGGTTAGGTCAGGGTTTTGTGGGTTTTATTGTTTTTATATTGTGTATCATAAACTCTATTGTTACCCGCCTCGATCCCCAAACGGAAGAGGCGGGATATAAATAAATATTTTATTATTATTATTATTAGTAGTAGTAGTAGTAGTAGTCCAGGCTATCTAAAGGACCATAATAACAATAACAATAATAATATTTATTTGTACAGTCAGCCCTTCTTATACACGGATTTTTTATACACAGATTCAAGCATACACGGTTTGAAAATGTTCCAAAAAAGTATAAATTTACCTTGATTTTCCATTTTTTATAAGGGACACCATTTTGCTATGTCATTATATTTACAGTGGTGCCTCGGGTTACGAAAGTAATTCGTTCCGCGGCCGCTTTCGTAACCCGAAAAGCCTTCGTAAGCCGAATTGCCATAGGCGCTAATGGGGAAAAGCCGCGATTCCGTGCGAAAAAGCCGAAAAAGCACCAAAAGTTTTTTCGTAACCCGAAAAAACATTCGTAACCCGGAACAATAATTCCCTATGGGATTTTTTCGTATCCCGAAAATTTCGTAACCTGGGTATTTCGTATCCCGAGGTACCACTGTAATGGGACTTGAGCATACATGGATTTTGTTATACACGGGGGATCTTGGAACCAAACCCCAGCGTATAACAAGGGTCCACTGTATTCCACTTTTTCAGAAAGGAATCAAAGCAGACTACAACAGTATAATCAAAACATCAAACAATTAAAAATTACAATTTTAAAACCCCAAAACCCCAACCCTCTCCCCAATCATAAAAACAGTGATCAATGCATAAAAAGAGATTAAACATCCAAATTTAAAATGGTCTAATAGGAATACACTAAAATTTTGAGCAGATTAGCGCAAGAAATTGGGGGGGGGGTGGTATCAATCAATTTTGATATCAGAACAATAGAGGTATCATTAGAGGCAGGGAGGCAAGTCTAATGGATCTAACCTAGTCTGGAAAGGCCTGCTGGAAGAGATCCATCTTAATAGCCTTTTTAAAGGCTTCCAAGGTGATAATATGGAGGATCTTGTCCAGCAGGTTGTTCCAGAGTCTGGGAGCGGCTGATGAGAAGGTCTTCTGGGCCACCTTGGTGTTCTTAGGTTGTAGTAAATTCTTCCCAGAAGACCTGGCTATATTCCTATAGCTAGATGCGGGGTGGATTGTATGGAAGTAGGCACTCCCGCTAGTAGTCAGGACCCAAGCCATGTAGGGCTTTAAAGATTAGAAACAACACCTTGTACCTTGCCTGGAAACTGATAGGCAGCCCATGGAGACATTTTAGAACTGGTTGAATATGGGCAGTTCTGGATGTGCCTGTGATCAGCCTGGCTGCCATATTTTGTACCAATTGAAGTTTCCGAACTTGGCACGAGTTTCCTATAGTTTCCTATAGGTGGTTTCCCAAGCTCTAAGAAGTGTGTGAGTGTGAGGGGGGGGGGGTCTCTTGGCCCCAGGACCTTCAGAGACACACTGGGAGAGAGGCACATAACAGGGTCTTCTTAGATCCCAAACAGATGGCAGAAATCATCCAGTTCAAGATCACTTGAACAGCCCTGGCTCAGTGCTAGGGAATCATGGGCATTGTAGTTTATTGTGGCACCAGAGCTCTCTGAGAGAGAAGGCAAAATGTCTCACAGACACTGCAGTTCCCAGGCTTCCCTAGCATTGAGCCAGGGCAGTTCAAGCAGTCTTGAACTGGGTTATTTCTGCAGTGTGTTTGGGACCTTAGTGATTGCTCCCAGGCTTTGGAAATCCTAGCCCAAGAAGTGTAGGATGGCCCCTTTTCTGCTTTTCTTCCATCAGCATGAGAACAATTTTCTACTCCAACAGACTTTTCACAATTGACAGCAAGGGATTTCATCTTTAATATTTGTAATGAGTTTGTTTGAAATGGTTTTAACCCTATATTTCCATTAATGCCATTGTAAAACTTTGTTTTCATATGTCTCTGTTTGTTTTAATTTTTATAAGTTGCCTTAGTGTCAGTTTTGGCGAGACGGAGACATATAAAGCAAATATAGCAGTCCCTGTCTTGTTGCATGCACTTTCAAAAACCAGAAGCATGAGATGGCTTGGTTTTATTTTTTTTAATCAATCAGCTAATCTTTCTGTACTTGCTGTGTATGCCTACTTCACTTCACAATACTTTGCACAATTTGCACTTTGTGCAACTTATGTAAACCTGAACAGGGGGGGGAAACATGTTCCTTTTTGTCTCATTATTCTACTGTAGATGATAACTAAACATTCTCTTGTATAGAATGTTGCAAATATTGTTAACTTCCCTAATGTGAATATGAGATATTTGCAAATTTAGGAATGTTCAGTAAATCTGAAGGCAGTAAGAAAAAAAACTTGTTACAGGTGTGCTGCCCCAATCAAAGAAACCTCTGCCCTGCATTTGCAAGATCTGAGGAGTGATAGTAACCAGAGCCTTTGAGAGTTTCACATTCCATTAATTGAAGGTTAAGGATGTTCTGCACGGCAGACTGATGTCAGGATTCAGCATCTAGCTATAGGAATATAGCCAGATGCTTCTTGGATGTCCCCCATTCTCCTCCAGCCATAGCCATGAGACAGGGACTGCATCAGCTGAAGAGTGATTTGGGGACGGGGAGAGAGTTTTGTTGCTGTGCAACATTAGTAAAGCATTCTGCAATGATAAAAAAAAGAATTTACAATTTCATAAGTTCCAACTTATGCCATAAGAAGTCACTAATAGGATACCAGCCATTATCTCACCTGTTCTCCAGCCCTGGGATTCAATGAAGCAACGAAGGATGCAAACCTGTGGTAAGGAATCTGGAGTGTGGTTCACATCCACAAGTTCATTATGAAACAAGATAATCTTCAGAGTCAAATATTCCATGACTCATATTTGGCCCATGAAATCCACTGGGTGACCTTGGGCACATCACATGCTCTCAGACTCAGGGGAAGGCAATGGCAAACCTCCTCTGAACAAATCTTGCCAAGAAAGTGCCCTGATAGGTTTTCCTTAGAGTCACCATAATTCAGAAATGACTTGAAGGCACACATCACTGCAGAGTCTTTTCTGAACTCGAGACATGAACAGTGCAGGGACCAAGAATGAGGGGCAACTCCCCACCACTACTGTTTTAGGACAAACCCAAACATACAATTGGTTTATCCTAACTGGGGAAGTTTGTTTCTCATTATGAACAATGCTGCAATTCATCAGTGCCCCTAATCGAAGCTGTATGTGACAATATAAGAAGAGATTTTGTGCAAATGTGGATGCCACCTTTGTGCCCCAGATCAAAAACAACATCAAAAAAATCCCCGTTATAAATCTCCTGCAATATATGTTTAACAACTTACTAAATCCAAAGACTCAGAAGGGAGAAATGCATTAAAGTAGTGGATTATTACAGAAAAGGTTATTTTCTTTCCCAATGCCACCTTTAAGTGCTAACTGAGAAAATAAACCTTGAAAACATTCTCTGCCCTCACTGGCTTGTCCCTGTGCTTGCTTCCTATAGACTGCCTTTCATCTTTACCACTTTAAAGCTTGTTTGCTTTCCATTTACTGAAGTTTCATTTCACCTATTCAGAAAATCAGGAACACTTGAGAATTTCAGAAAAGCTTTCCACAACTCTCTTCCATCCTTGCTTATTCTTAAGGGTCAAAGATGCTTTAAAAAAAAATCCCAATGGAGCCAACCTCTGGTGGAAAGGGCAGGGTGTGAACACACATCACATTGTAAATAAGGTCACTCACTGAGATGGTACAATTCTACATATTGTCTGTTAAAATTTTGCAGTGGAATGAGACTTTATGGAAAGAACAAGGTAGAAGTAGTCATGGAGCAGAACTGAGGGGAGAGCATAAAATAGCAGATTTCTTTAAATGGGGGGGGGAGAATAATGATGACTAAAAGAAGTAAAGAGGGGGGGAAGGAGTGGAGAAAGGATGAATCTAGCATTGTTACACAAAAAGGTGGGGAAACTGTGGGGTCCCTACCACCAACTGTGTCAGTATCTTTAAAAGTTTGGGGAATTTGTTCAGCTCAATTACACTTTGCAAAAGGTTGAGTAATTTGAGGAGCATTTTCACCTATGTACACTGGTACTAATGTGAGAGATCGCCAGGTTTGGATTAAATAAAGATGGCTTTATTGTGAAATTAAACACACACACATGATAGTAATTAAAATAGACACAGCATTCAGAGCTAACTGAAAAGGATGTTTGAAAACTGGATAGGGGAGATTGAGGGTTGCAGAGGGGTGATGTTTACCTGTCCTGGAGAGCAGACCATAGAAAGCAGGATGTGGCTCAGACAAGTCTAAAAGAAACCCAGTGAGAAAGGAAGAGTCTCTGTGCACTCACAGGGCCAGATTTGGGACTGATCTTTCTACCTGATAACTAGCCTCTGGGGGTGCTTGATGATATCTTGCAGTGCAACAAAGACCTGATGGCTTCCCCAGGAATTGACAATAGGATTCTGGACTTATTGATGACTTTGATTTTACAGTTGTAAAAACAGTGATTGGTTTAAATCACCTCCAGGAGAAATGGATAGGGAAGTTGGCTGGGAACATGGCAGGGGTAGGAGGAAGCACTGGCTTACTGTTTCAGTATGCAGAGAGCCTGTGGGAGGCAGAAGTGATCAGTAATCCATTTAACTTTGACTGATACATTACCTGGGTCATACACATGTCCTCGGGTCTATGAGCATTTTTGATGGGAAATCCACTTGGTTTTCAAAAGGTCATTGTGACCTCTTTGGAACATGCTGGCTCCAGATCTGGAAATATGGAGACCCCAAATATAACACGGCGAATGCAGGGTGTACTAAGAGTAGTATCTTTAAGACTAATAGAATGAGTTTTCATGGATTTCAATCTATGTTGAAATCCACATCCACTGAATTCAACAAAAGCTCATGCTAAAATAAACCAGTATTTCAGATGCTGATAGATTCCTCCTGCCTCTCACTCCCTTTCCCTTTGAGAGCAGGGAAGACAAACACAGCTAACTCTTCACAAAGAAATTATATACAGCTATTTCACACATGTATATTTAGCATTTGTCAAATGGCAGTTTACATCTGTGAATGATCTATTGTAGCTACAACACCAAAATAAAGAAGAAAACATTGTGGACAGTGTGTCAAGTAAGATTTGTGAGTTTCAGTTTCCATAAATGTTTATCCCAATCTTTTCCTTAACTTGAGGGCATGAGACAAGACATCCTGGGCCTGTAATGTATTGATGATGTCTCTGTTTGGTTAAAATATCCATATTTTCTGGCATATAAGACGACCTCCAACTTTTCCATTTAAAATTCAGAGTTTGGGATATATTTGTCGTATAAGACTACCCCTCTTCCAATGCACACCAAATAAAAATTAAAAAAAACATCAGATTTTATTTCAATATGGTAATGTTAATGCAAATGCTTATGACATGCAGGTACTTAGCAGGAAAACTTGTTGTATACAAAGCCTGCTTGGATTGGTCAGCTCTCCCTGCCTGCCCAGCCCTCCCTGTCTCCAAGACTATCAGAGTGGTAGCGCAAACACGGCTCTTTTTTCCATATCCTGGGTGTCCCGGACGCCTGCAGCTTGCTCTGCCCTTCACTTACACCTTCCCAGTGAGGTGCCCCCTCACTTCGTCATCAGGACCATATTAAGTCACTTCTTTCCATGAAACCTGGTGAGGGGATTTTTTTCTACCGTACTTGTACAGCACCACCCTTGCTGCTTTCATATGGTCACCACATATGGCAGGGATGTGGCCATGGCCGTTTTTGAGCTCTCCCCACCATATGCAGCGACTGCAGATACTTCAGTCCAGCTCGGAAGTTTCAGCACCTGCCCTATAAGACGAAACCCGGTGTATAAGACGACCCCCGACTTTTGAGAGATTTTCCTGGGCTAAAAAGTAGTCTTATACACCAGAAAATACAGTATATGCTTTACATGTAGAAAGTCCTAAGTTCAGCTTCTGGCATCCTTGACTAGGATTTATTTTTATTCTGTCTTTTTGAAAGGGACTTCTACAAGTAGAGGTACTAAGAATCTTATTCAGTGGAGAGGGCATTTTATGTGCTTTAGGACTGGCAAGTTCACTGGTATTACCTGTCTGAACACCAGATACTGAGGGCTGCTAGGGTGGTATATTCTGAATGTGAATTTCCTAGAAGATGGCAGGTCTGGGTTGAAAACAGAACTCTAAACAAGATGGATCTCTCTTCCATTTCAGCAGGGCTCTTCATATGTTCTTAGTGTCAAAGGGTAGGTAAGTAGTTGTTTTTGTGGAGTCAAATATATCAAAGAGTCTTGTGATACCTTAAAGACCCCAAATGTTTAGTTGGTGTAAATTTTAGTAAGCTGTAAGGATGTAATTCTTTACTGATTGGTTCTCAAAAGAAGCAATAAGTTATTTTAGCAAGTTTCCAATAGACCTTTGTGCTTTCTTCCTCCACTAATGGCACATTTGATTTAGGCCAACAGATTTCCCACAACCTGTGTGCATCTAGCAGTAATGAAAACCAGTTCTGGATTGCTAGAGCTTGAGTGAAGTTTGAACAGGGGAGCTAAGGACATTAGCTTTGTACTTACTTTGTTCAAAGTTGCCAAGTTTTGTGTGCATGTGTGTGTGTTATATACAAAGCCAAGTGACTGTACAAAACAAGTCCTGCTTTCTGCTAACGTGGGTGTGCAAACAGTTCCACTCATGTGTGTGATCCCTTTGAATTTGAAGGAGCTGTTCACATGCCTAAATGATTTGCATGATCACTGCTTAAGAGACGGAATTAGTCCCTGCCATCTTTATGTACAATATTTTGCTAATCCAGCCTTTTAGACATCACAAATAGCCCCCTTCTCTATGCACCATTATTGATCACGAGAGAGAGATTTGGTTTGACAGAGGTTTGCGAAAAGCCTTTAAGTTGTCCAAAGAGTAGTCACATTATCAGCTCTTCAAAGTTGACATATGGTAATGTGCAGTTTAATGACTGCCCTGACATCCTGAAGAGGTGTCAAGCTACACTACCAGCTGATGCCTGAAAGTTTTATGAGCACAAAAATAAATATCCAAATGATTTTCTGGTGCCATTTCTGGATTCCATGAGCTCTTTTGCCATTTTGACTGCTTTTGTTACACTTAAACATTCTGTGGCAGAGATCGCAGGGAGGGCTCGGGATTCCACTTGGTCGCCCTCTTCGTTCAACATAAATTAATCGTTTTTTGTATAACCTCGTCTGGAAGTAATTTTAATTTCAGTGACAAGCTTTATAATATATATTTTTCTTTCAAGCGTGTTATCCCGTTGACTGTACATAATCATGTCTTAAAGCCTTAAGTATTCAGAAGCTTCCTGAGTTACACTTCCCTTGCTTCAAATTTATCTTTAAAGTGAGAGCTAAAGGACTATAATCTAACAGCTCTGAAATTAAATCTATTAATGCAGTAGTAATATACCTTGCTGCCCCCCCACACCAAAAAAAAAAAAAAAAACAGTCACAGATTATAAACTTTCACTGTGGGATTTAATCTTACTAATTATCAAGCCCTTTGCTTTCCAGATGTAATGACAGTTGCAGAATTTTGGAACCAGTAGCTCTCTTCACAGGGAGAGGATGACATGGAAGTAAACCTCACTGAACCCAATAGGTAGTCATGTATCAGTTGGATGTTTAACAGTATTATCAAGAGCCCAAACAGCCAGATAGTCAAAAACCCTGGAACCAGGCTATACCTTTACATCTGAAAAGAACTTGGAAGGGTTAATGTTGAGTTCTCAATTGAATATAAAAGTAATAATTAAATTGTATCAGTTTAAGGAACCTGGAGTGTATTCACAATACATGATTACAGTCCTCTGTATTCCCTTTTAACTGCCATGGTTCCATCCTATGGAATACTGGGCATTTAGAATCTGACTGAGTGCTCTAATGTCTCATCAAACTACAGAACCCAGGATTCCATAGGATGGAAACCTAGCAGTTAAAGTGGAATAGTAATGCTATGGTTGTGTAAGACTAAATGGGTCCCATGCCACTGTGAAACAGTAAGGTTTTTACTTTATGGTCTGATTTTGCATGAAGGCTCTTCCTACAGTCTCTTTGCAATAGATATCAACTATAGCACTGTCCAGTTATGGTCATTACTTGACCATACACTTACATGAGGAGTACTGTGGAGTTGGCTGTGCCCCTGCTGTCATGTTTCCTATCATTTCTCCCACCTGCCAGCCACACAGAAGATAGAAAGTTGGAAAGCACTCTGATATATAGAATCATAGAATCATAAAATCGTAGAGTTGGAAGAGACCACAAGGGCCATCCAGTCCAACCCCCTGCCATGCAGGAAATCACAATCAAAGCATCCCCGACAGATGGCCATCCAGCCTCTGTTTGAAGACCTCTAAGGAAGGAGACTCCACTACACTTCGAGGGAGTTTGTTCCACTGTCAAACAGCCCTTACTGTCAGGAAGTTCCTCCTAATGTTGAGGTGGAATCTCTTTTCCTGCAGCTTGCATCCAATGCTCCGGGTCCTAGTCTCTGGAGCAGCAGAAAACAAGCTTGCTCCCTCCTCAATATGACATCCCTTCAAAAATTTAAACAGGGCTATCAATGCTGACATAACTCTATGTGATGAGCTCTAATGGAGACGCAAAAGAAAGGGCACAATCAGCAAGCAGTACCACATTCCCCACTTCATGTGAAGGTATCTCCTTCACCATCTATAGCCTTCCCTGTTTTTTCCTTCATTAAGAAATTGACAAAGGAAGAAACACTGCATAAATAAACCAGGTTTAGAGAGGACATTTTTGGAACAGTTCTGAGAACTGGCAGGTGGCCAAAAAGATATGGCCACCATCAGTTATTTACTATACCTCAACACAATGGGAATCCAGGACAAGACTCCAAAGACAATCATAGGCCCAAACATGAAGGAGAAGTCCTTGGCTTAACCTGTCTGGATCCATTTTAGGCAAGGTCAGAATCAGTAATCTGATTCAGAAACAGAAGTTATCTAGGAGGCAGTGAAGATTTGGAGGAGCGTAGCAGTCTGATTGAATAGCCAGGCTCTTATTTAATACTCTTCACAATATTCTTAAGAACTCAACCAGTTTTCAGATAGTACTCTTGAGAACACTCCTCATAACTAACCTTTGTTATATTGTTAGTAACACAGAGATATAACTGAATGTTTTTGGTCATTGAAATGAGAAAAATTCCCATCTTCCATTAAGCAATGACCAAAACTCATGCAGGACTCAATTTCCCTCTTGATGGAGGCTCCCGCCCATGGTCTTTTCATGGCTGGTAGAGAGCAGGGGGCATGAGAGAAGTAACTGGCTATGTCCCTATAGCCAGACACAGAATGGCAAAGGCATCCTCCTAGACTTCCTGGGAGGCCTCTGGAAATCCCACAGGATGATGCCATCCATCATTTAGCATTCAGTTACAGGCACACAGCCAGATGTTTTTCCAATGCTTGGCACTCTTGATCAGTCAGTAATTGGTCATGAAAGGGATGGCAGGAAGAAATTCATTCTAGCAGGAGTGGAGGGGGAGACATATTTTAGTTCCACCATGCAAGAACAAACTAAATCAGGATTTAGATTCCTTACCCTGTTGTCAAAGTAAAAGCAGAGTAACTTGCCCCACTCATGCACAGATACATAGCTGCATACAGCTTTATATAGCAAGGCATGAGCTCATTTACAGCCTCTCTCACTAGCTAATGTTCACTTATTATTTTCCCAGATGGCCCTGGCTTGTTCACTCACTGTCTCACCAGCTAGTATCTTCCTGTTCACCTATTCTGGCCATCTTCTTTTTTGAGAATAGAGAATTTTGAAGGCTTCCCTAAATAAACATATAGACCTGAAAACTGCTGGTTAGTACCAGCTAAAGCCATTAAGTCAGTGACATATTATAGGCTCCAACTGTCCAAATGTGGCAGTCCCAATTAATCGTCAGTCATCCCACTTTTCAGATGCTTTAAAAATGTCCCAGTTTCTTTTTTTCTACAGCTTACTTCAATTTCCTCAGTAATGTCTCCAAAGCCCCCTTTTCTTTTCTTTAGAACTGAAGTTGCAGTGGTTTATCGGTTGGTATTATTTTGTTTAATTTATTGTTGTTCTAACTAGTTATTGTGGTTTTAATTTAGATATGCAGTTTAATAACTTTTTAAGGGGGGAGGGAAATATATTGTTTTTATGCTGTATGTTATTTTAATGTTGTAAACCACCCGGACTGGTTCGCCACAGGGCAGTATATAAATAAAATATTATTATTATTATTATTATTATTATTATTTCATTATTATATTATTATAAAGTGCAAAAGAGATATTCAGTTAGCTAAGAAGAGAAGAGGGGTGCAGTTTTGCCTTTCCCAGTAAGCTCAAGCAAAAGGAAACAACTGCAGCCTCTTCTAGCTTGTGTGTTCTTGTTCAGTAATAACTTTTGCCATCTTGACCATACGCTGATTTTGCTTTGCCACATGTGCTCTAATTTTCATCTGTGAAATGTTGGAAGGTATGCAACTGTTGAACTGTGAGTCAATGCACAGATAAATCCTATTGATTCAATGGTGAGAACTACTCCCAAACAATAGGATTTATGCCATATTTTTAATAGGTCCCACTTACTAATTGCATAAGTTGTTTGATTTTTCACATTTTAGTTTATTCATTTTAAGTTGGCCACTGGATTTTGGGGCAGGAAGGCATGCAGAAATATGTACTGTACAGTACTAAAAATACTTCAGTAGATACTTGAAGAGGCAACATTTCAAAACTCTCATTTGACTAATCTACAAAAGTGATAGCAAAATTGTATTTGAGAATTTTATTTACATAAGTGATTACTTAAACATACAACAAGCCCTCAAAAAAAAAAAAGCTTGAAACCTTACTTACAAATCTCAGCGAGCAATAAGATGTAGCCATATAAAAATATTTCCATGATGTTTAATGAGCCAAACTTGACATGCTTAAATAAATTCTTAAGTGTTCTCATTTAAAGGATTTGAATATGTTTGCATTGTTTGATTTCCATTAAACATGGAGTGTATGATAGCATACAAGACTTGGTTATTTTCATTTGAGCTGCTCTGATGCCCAAGAGCATTAAGAGCTTTGTAATAAAGGATATTTTATTGCACAATGATACTATTATGTACTGTGACTAATATTGATAGTATTTTTAAACAACTCAGGAATTGAAACTCTTGAAAGGTTATGGTGGGTTTAATATACTGAGTGTAGTTTCATTACAGCTAGGCCAGGCAGATTTGGGTTAATGTTTTGCTAGGTGACCTCTGGCCTGAGCAGACGGAGAACCTGGAGGATGAGCCACCATCATCCTCCCCCCCCCCCCCCCCCACACACACACACATATTTTGAATATTGAGTATTGCTCTTCCACACTGCAAAAAATAAAGCAGTTTGACACTACTTGAACTGTCATGGTTCCATCCCGCTGAATCCTGGGATCTGTAGTTCGATGAGGTATTCAGCTTGATCTATCATAGAATTCTGGTGCCTCACCGAACTACAAATCCCATGATTCTGTAGGATAGAGTCATGGCATTAAAGTGGTGTTAAACTCTTTTATACACTTTTGGTAGTAGTTTCTATACCATTTGTCATACAGTATTCTATGTGGATTTTGTCCCCCTGCAAAGAAGAAGTGAGTAGATATATATATATTTTGTGGTGAAGCTAAGACCCTGACTAGGAATAAGACACAGTCAGAAAAGAGAGTTAAGGTCAATTCCTAAAAACTGCTTAGGAAGATGGGCAGGTCATTAGACTGGCACAGGCCTTGTCTGCAATTTCCAGGATATTCCAGGGGTAACCTTGAGCATTCTGGCCCCATAGCTGCCTGGTTTCAACCCCTCATTGCCTTGGCCTCCATCCATACTCTGTAGCAGTTGTCTGCACAGGCATTCTGTTGCACCAGACAGTGCATCTGCCACCACTGTGGATCTTTTATTCTGAGGACAGAATGAGGTGCTGAACATGTGACCGTCACTGGGCACCTCATTCAGACTTCAGAGGTAAGCAACCCGTGATGGCAGTGGATGTGCTGTGCAGCCCAGTGGTACCCCTGTGCAGACAGCCATCATGGCATGGGAACAAAGAGCTTCAGATCTTCCCAGAAGATCTGGTACAACATGTATGTATGTTTGTTTGTTTGTTTTACTTCGTTGTAATGTTGTTATGCCCCAGTTCTGATGTAGGATGTACTGAACTGTAAAGATTCACCTATGTAAGTCATTGCAGGATGGGATTTCTGGCTGCTAGAGTCCTGCTGCCAAAGTCTTTGCAGGACCAGGCCTGAACTGCCACAGTCCTGGAAGGATCAGGGCTAAGCCAACAGGCACAGCTGGCTCTACTCATGTAGGGCAGCTGGATTTACAACCATTTAAGGGCTGCATTGGCTTCTCAACCCTTGCCACAGCAACACAGTCTGTGGTTGCATTTTGCCTTGTTAGCTTTGCCACACTTAGACTTGGTCTGTCTCAGTGGCATCACTGGGAGGATGTGGACCACACTGGGTAACACTAGGTAACACCCCAGAAGGGGAGTGATGCCCATTTGTCTCCCCACACCCACGAGTGCTGTTTGGCCTGTGCAGGCACTGTTTTGGGCACTCAGGCCTGCGTGGGTCCTCTCTGGGCCTGTGTAGACACTGCTCATGACTGCAGGGGCAGGGCTCCAGCCTGCAGGGCAGGGCTGCGCCCCCCCAGACATCCTTCAGGGCCTGGACTTCAGGAAACCCCACTGGAAATCCAACCTGGAAATCCCTCCCCCCACCAGGTGTTCCCTGGTGTAGGGATGCCACTGGTCTGTCTCCTGATTCTGCCTCTGGCCCCGTGGACTCCTGGAACTCTTCCTTGCTGTGTTTACCCTTCACTCTGCCTCTTGTCTTTGGCCCATCAGATAATTGGAACACAGCCTTGCTGTGTTTATACATGGGCTGTTTCCTGACTTACCTTCTGCCTCTGGTCCATTAGACTAAAATTTGCCATCCACAGCCCTGACAGCCCACCTTGGAATCCAGGCCATGTCTCAGACCTAACACATGCATGGTCGGGACTTCCAGCACTGAAAGCAGGGTTTGGGCTATGCATAATCCAAACAGGATGATGCCAGAAAGGGGTGGGGTATGGACCTTATGGTGCATGTAGACAAGGCCACAGCTAAGGAACCAGCAAAAAGTCTGTGAGGCCTATGCTGTGCTGTAATCACAAGGGCAAACCCGATTGGCTCAGTAACAATGTAACATCATTTCTAAAAGTTTCCACTCCTCTTCTTACTCAAGAAAATGCTAGCCTCACTTTCAGTTGCTTTCAGTTATCCTCACAGTAGTCCAGTCTTGTTAGTTTCATAATACAGTGGGCCCTCTCCATACATGGGGATCCGTTCCAGATCCCCCCGTGTATGGGAAAAAATGCGTAAACTCAAACCCCATTGGTTGCAATAGGGGAGTGCTTGCATGTTCAGCGCAGCATGCGTGCCACAGGCACATGTGCCATTCATTCCCCCAGCGACTTAAACTTCCGTGTAAGGTTAAAGCCACGTATGGCACAGGCATGCTGTAACACAACACCATCACTTTTGTTCCACATTATTGTCCAAGTGACCCTCAATTTAGAAGTGTATGTATATCAATGGAAAGACAACCCAACAATATGAGGAGAAATGGAAAGGAGTATCAAAATTATGGAGAAAGGATAAGAAGGATTAACGTAACTAAAATAAAATTTTAACTAAATATGTTTTTATATATAGTATACATGCAACAACAACAGCTTTAACTGAGTGAGTTCATCAACAGACTAATGGAAATCCCTGCTAGGCTTACTGTATACAGGTTTCAGTGCCTGGAATTTTGAGAGGAGAAAATGATGAATATTAGAACAGGTTCAACTGAAAGAATAGGTGGGTGGGACCTTCTGTGTTGCAATGAAACAATGGATGTTCTCTACCTATATTAGCATCTTTGCATCACTAATTTCTGATCATTCATTATTCTGTCTTGGTTCTTGGTCTCAAGCTTCACGTGCTACGGTATGTTGCTTAGCCTATTGCCTTGTTAGCAAGGCTGTAAATAGACAGCTCTCAAGATTCTTCCCATTCAGTACAGTTTTAGCATCAAGGAATCCATTATTTGAAAATAGGATTCCCAGGACCAGATTCTGAGAATGTTGTTTTTACTTGTGCTTTTATAATTTGAATAGAAAAGTTAATTGTGGCATTGTTATGACACTGTAATTCATAAAGCATCCCCATCATTTTATGGCCTTTTTAAATTGTATGTCAGCGTGGGTGTAGTATGGCCCTATAGTGTGTATGTCTGGCCCCATTCCCAACCTTCACAGGCAGATTTGGTGATCTGAAAATGAGTACCTGAACACATACACCTGTTAATGTTCATGTGCCCCCTTTTCAGACCTCCTTCATGTCAACATGAAAAGCCAAGAGCCAAGCCCTTTAGAACACAGCAGTGTCAGAAGTAATGAAAAACTTCACTTATCCCTTCATGCACAGAGTGAACATCTAGAGACAAAGATGTGAAACTGATCTATTCTAATCTGGCCTGATTTGGGGACAGAATCAGCCTTGGCTAATCCAGTGGATGTCCTTTAATTGTAGCATGCCCATGTTTATGAATTTGCTTGTTATCTAACACTCCTTTCTGTATTTCAGAAGGGGAAAAAACTTCTTTTGAAGTTTGGGTAATCATCACAATCACTAAGTTCATTTAAATTAGACAATTTAATTTACCTTCCTATTAAACAATTGACTGCCCAACTGTCAAACTTGGCTGTTGCACCAAGAATTGTTTTCACAAAAATGAAGATGGTTCCTCAAGTTAAAAAAAATCTGAATGCATGACATGGTTAGCAGCCAGTTTTGTTTTGTTTGTTTTGTTGGGCAGCCTTTCAGAACAGAAGAGAAAATGCACCAGAGATGAAAGGAAGAAAACCAGCACCCCTTCTTTGGTTGACCTCTTCTCTGAAGGACAAACATGCCCTCAGACTCCCCTTGTGAAGCTACATATATTCAGCCAGAGAGCGGAACATGTTTGTTTGCTTGTTCATTTATTTATTTATTAACCCAGTCTTCTCTTTGTGTCTGGTGCATGCAAAGCACATCTTTATCCATCCATCCTGCTTTCCTCCACTCAGTGGCTGTCCTGTGACAGCAAAGTTTAAACTGTTCTTTGCTACAAGGCAGATTTCTATTGTCTCTTTATCTATCCCTATCTCATGCTACTTCTCCCTCTTTCTTTATAAACCTGCTAAGTTAAAGAGAGCATTTCTTTGTCATCAAGATCCCCATCCATTTGCTGAATGGGGAGGGGTGGCAACTTATCCATTTCCACTTTGATGGATATATTGTATTATCCACCCCAATTCAGCAATAAGTTTGATGTTGGAAGAGAGTCTTTAAGTAGCTGATCAGAAAATTAACTTAAGATAGTAAAGGGATAACTCAAGTTTTTTTAAACTTCTTAACTTGCCTGTTTGTTTTTCTCATATTTACTAGAAATCTGAATGAGATTCTGTGTGTGGATCTCTTTGTATGTTTGTGTTGTTTCCCTTTGGAAAAATTGTGTTTGGGTGAGAAAGTGATTCTGAAACTCCATTAAAACAGAAGAAATAAAAACTCTCTCTAACTCATCTGCCCTGTCACGGTTACATAACAGAAACCCTCCCATGATATAAACTGAACTAAGGGGCCATTCAGACTACAGAAAAAAACGGGTTTGAAAGTGATTCTTGCACGTGAAGTTCATATTGGATCCGAATCCATCACAATCCATATCGGGGCTTGCACAAGGAAATGCCCCATACACTGAGGTATCCAGATTCGGGCTAATAATAATAATCTGACACAAATGCCCACATATACCCACAATACACAAAAAGAGGTTTTTAAAAAATTGACACTTTGGGGCATTTTGTGCATGGCTCTTTAAAAAAAAAGGAGGGGGAGGACACTTCCGATGCCCCTGCAAAAACATCACCATGACGATCGCTTGATTGACAGCAGGCACAGAATGCATTCAATTTAAAATGCCCCTCTTTTTTAGTGGGCACTTGCTAACAGAGAGATTCGGGGGAGGGGCATCCGAATCAGTCCAGTTCCTTCCAGATTTTTGATGCCAGTCTGAATGGGGCCTAAGACTCCAAATTTCAATGGGAGGCACAAATACTAGTAGACCACAAGCTGAACATGAGTCAGCAGTGTGATGCAGCAACTAAAAAGGCCCATGCAATTCTAGGCTGCATTAATAGAAGTATAGTGTCTAGATGAAGTGAAGTAATGGTGCCACTTTATTCTACTTTGGTCAGGCCTCACCTGGAATCCTGTATCCACTTCTGGGCACCACAATTCAAAAAGGATGTTGACAAGCTGGAGTGTGTCCAGAGGAGGGCAACCAAAATGGTGAAGGATCTGGAAACTATGCCTTATGAGGAGAAACTAAGGAAGGTGGGGATGTTTAGCCTGGAGAAGAGAATGTTAAGAGGTGATATGACACCCTGTTTAAATATTTGAAGGGGTGTCACATTGTGGATGAAGCAAGCTTTTTTCCTGCTGCTCCAGTGAATAGGACCTGAACAATGGATGCAAGCTACAGGAAAAGAGATTCCACCTCCCAACCCTCCACACACACCCTCCACGGGCGGCGTTTTGGGGAGCGCAGCGGGGCCTTCAAAAGCCCCAGCTACACCACCAGCCCTCCTCAGGCGGCGGAGGAGGAGGAGACAGTGATTTCCCCCCCCTTTTTTTTTCTTTTTTTCTTTCTTCTTTATTCCTCTTAAGTACAGGGCAAAGTTTATAGTTAGTTAATATTATTCATGGGGCTTGCGAGTACTGGACTCCCATAGAAGGGATATTGTCTTTGGTGAAATATTTTGGAAGTTAATATAATGAGGACATTTTTTAGAGATTGCCTTTTGGGGATTGTAAGGCCTCAACCTTACAGGGGTACTTAGAGTGTTTTACTTACCTCTTTTCCTCCGCCGGATATATTTGTAAGCTTGTAAAACTATTTGTTAAAAGAATTGTGGGAACTCGAGAGTAGCAAGGGATAGGCAACTGCCAAGAGATATAACAATATATTTTTTGAACTCAAGGATCAAAGCGGAAATACTCCAACAAAACTATAAAGAACAGTTTAAAATAGAGGGACTGAATATCGAGATTTACAAAGATTTACCATCGCAAGTATTAAAAAAGAGACAGGACTATAAATTCTTGACGAGGGAGCTTCAAAGAAAGAACATAAACTATAGATGGGAAAGGCTGGAGGGTATTAACCTAATATACAACCAGAGGAGACACATAGTTAATACAATCGACAAAGCTAAAGAGTTCCTAAGAAAGATAAACGAGGAAGGTACTGCAGAAAAAATAGATCAAGGGGCGGATCCAAAAGAGCATAAAAAAAATCCAGCAGGTGGAAAGGAAGGGAAGAAAGAAAGAAAGGACCCGCGAAAAAGAAGAAGCAGCACGTAAGACAGGCAAGGCGGGGAAGAAAACAGAGGGGGGAATTCAAGGAAATAAGCACCAATTTCATAGTTAATTAGAAAAGATGCAGATAAAAATTGGATCTTGGAACGTAAAAGGATTGAATGCTAGCAAAAAAAGGAAACAAATTTTTCACGTATTAGAGAAAAGTGGTTTAGATATCGTTTGCTTACAGGAAACAAAAATAAGAGAAAATGAGGTTCGCTACTTAAGGAACTCAAAATTAGGGAATCTCTATTATTCAAGCAATAAAAAAAAGAAGAAGCGTGGCGTGGCGATTTTTGTAAATCAAAAATACCATGCAAAACAGTTATTCACGGACTTAGAGGGTAGATTAGCAATGGTAGAAATATCAACAGGAGCAGAAAAATTTATTTTAGCAAATATCTATGCCCCACACGAGAGAAAAGATAGGTTCTTCGAGCTCCTAAATCAAAAACTACTGGACTACAATAAGACTAATGTGATTCTGGCAGGAGATTTTAACGGTGTTATCAAGCCTCAGAGGGATAGAAACTCAGTGAAAGGTACCAAGAGGAGTCAAGGCAGGCTACCAGTGAGCTGTTTATCTATGATAGATGAACAGGATTTACTTGACGTGTGGCCAAGATTGTATGGCAATAAGAAGGGATTCACTTTTTTTCGGATTCTCATAGGTCCCTTTCAAGAATCGATCTTTTTTTGGTTTCAAGGGATTTATTCCCAAAGGTAAACAAAATGGAGTTGTCACCTAGGACCCTCTCGGACCATAATCTAATAGAACTTTGTATTTCTTTTAATCAATTAAGCAACTATGAATGGAAACTCAAGGATGACCTATTGATAGATGAAAAATTTGTTAATAAAATGAAGAAAGAATTAACTTTTTTTTTCAAAGAAAATTGTACTCCTGGTATGCCTATGAGTTTAGTTTGGGACACTAGTAAAGTAGTCGTAAGAGGATACCTCCTTCAAAGAGCAAGAGAGCAAAAAAAAAGAGCGATAGAGAAAAAAAATAAGTTAATTAATGAATTAAATTCGAAAGAGAGGACCCTTGCTAAAAATCCGCAGAATAAGAAACTAGCTAAGGAAATTCAAATGCTTCAAAGGCAGTTGCAAGCCGAGATAACAGATGAATTAGCCACAGAACTTAAAAAAGCAAAACAAAACTATTTCGAGAACGCAAATAAAGTTAGCCGCTGGCTTGCAAGAAAGATCAAAAAAGAAAGGAAAAAAAGTATGATTAGTGAAATAAAATATAAAGATAAAATAACAAATAAACAAGAAAAGATTAAAAAAGCATTTGGAACCTTTTATACAAATTTATATAAAGATGAGTCAGCATCAATAGAGGACATTAGTCGATTAAGAAACTATTTGGATCAGCAAAATATTGAGAAGATAACGGATGAGCAAAAAGAGGTACTTAACGTACCATTTACTCCATCAGAGGTTCTTCAAACTATACAGGAGTTAAAGGAGGACAAAGCTCCAGGCCCAGATGGCTTTACAGCCAAATATTATAAAGTATTTAAAAACGAGCTGTTAGGTCCTCTCTGTGACACCTTAAATGCAATTGCAGAACAAGGTGTACCATCCTCTTGGACCAAAGCAAACATCGTAGTAATTCCTAAAGAGGGTAAGGACCCTCTTCTGGTCGAAAACTACAGACCGATATCTCTCCTAAATGGAGATTACAAAATTTTTGCATTGATTCTCGCTAAAAGACTTAGGAAGATTTTAGCAACAACAATAAAGAATGATCAGAACGGTTTTTTACCGGGCAGACAAGCAAAACATAACATAAGAACGATTCTAAACATCATTGAGTACTATAATAAAAGGAAAGACAAAAAAGTTGCTCTAACATTTATAGACGCCGAAAAGGCATTCGATAATGTTCGTTGGAACTTTATGCTAGAAGTGTTAGAAAGGATGAATCTGGGGGATAATTTCATTAAGAATATAGAACAAATCTATAAAGACCAATATGCACAAGTGAAAATAAATAGAGACAAATCACAAGAATTCAAAATACAAAAGGGCACGAGACAGGGGTGTCCCCTGTCTCCTCTTCTCTTTGTTCTTACAATTGAAGTGCTACTAAACGCAATAAGAGAAAATAAAAAAAATATGTGGCAATAAAACGAAAGGTAAAGAGAGAAAGATTTTAGCTTTCGCTGATGATTTAGTGGCTATAACAGAAGATCCCGCAACGAGTGTAGAAACTTTAATGGCTGAAATAAAGCAGTTTGGGCAACATGCAGGTTTTAAACTGAATAAGGGAAAAACATGGCTCCTTATAAAAAATATGACAAAACAAGAAGAGATATCTCTTACAAAATTAAGTGGTTGCAATTCCACAAATAAAATTAAATATTTAGGAATATGGCTCTCCAAAGATAACAAAGGTCTTTTCGAGCTGAATTATAAGAAGAGGTGGAAAGAAATTCAAACTGAACTAACAAGTTGGAACAAACTAAATTTGTCAATTTTAGGCAGAATTTCAACTATAAAAATGGCAACACTCCCGAAAATCCTTTTTCTTTTAATGAACCTCCCACTTAAAATTAAGGAAAAAACGTGGAATAACTGGAATAAAATATTAAGGAAATTTATATGGAAAGGGAAACGAGGGAGAATAAGATGGGAGGTACTGAAAGATTCTAAAGAGAGAGGAGGGTATGCTTTGCCCGATTTGAAAATCTATTCATGGGCTTCAAATCTCATCTGGATACAAGATTGGATTAAGTTAAACAACAGGGATATATTAGAACTTGAGGGTTTTGATCTAAAACATAGCTGGCACTCACATATTATATACGACAAAGCCAATAGTAAAAGCTTCAACGACCATCTAGTAAGGAGCGCTCTTTATGTAACATGGCAAAAAATTAAGTCTATGTTTTATAATAAAATACCATTATGGAATTCAATTAAAGAGGGGTACTTCGATTTTAATAAGAAGATTAAAAAGTGGTTAACATATAAAGACGTAACAAAGGCAGGAATTGACGGAGAAGTTACTTTGAAATCAATTGAAGAACTTAGACAAAAGAATATTCACCTTGACTGGCTTACATATAATCAGATTAAGTCTAGATTTAAAGAAGATGTTAAAAATCCAGGGCTAGAAAAAGACCCGAATAAGCTGGATGAGCTTTGGTGGAAGCCAGATAGGAAAAAAATATCAAAAATATATAAAATCCTGTTGGAAAGAATGATGGAAAAAGAAATTATAAAAGAAAACATGATTAAATGGGCACAAGATATTGGTCACCCAATTATATACGAAAATTGGCAAAAGGCATGGAATATGACAAACAAATTTACTGCATCTCAAGACCTAAAGGAGAATTTTATGAAATTATACAATAGATGGTATTTAACACCGCATAAACTGAAAAAAATGTACAAGACGGTTGATGATAAATGTTGGAGATGTAGTAATGAGGTGGGTACCTTGTACCATATTTGGTGGTCTTGTGCCAAAGTTAAAGGTTTTTGGGAGAAAATTCATTACTATCTCCAAAAAATTCTGGATTCAAATCATGAAATGTCTCCCGAATTATACTTGCTGAATATAACAGCAGATATAAAGACAATCAAGGGGAAAAAACACTGGAGACTAACTCTCTATATTATCACAGCAGCAAGACTTGTAATAGCCAGAAACTGGAAAAAAGAAGATACACCATCAATAGAAGAATGGTTTTCCAAATTACAAGACTTACGGGAAAATGACAAATTAACTTACCTTATTAAAAACAAGCCGATGAGTAAACTAGAAAATGAATGGCTTCCAGTCCTCTCGTTGTGGGAGGAATCTTGTGGGGTTAACAAAGATTTGTTATTGTATTAATTAAGTTTGCTTATGTCAAGAAGTTAAAAAAAATAATAAAAAATATTAAAAAAAAAAAAAAGAGATTCCACCTCAACATTAGGAGGAACTTCCTGACAGTAAGAGCTGTTTGACATTGGAACACACTCCCTCAGAGTGTGGTAGAGTCTCCTTCTATGGAGTTTTTTAACCAGAGGCTTGATGGCCCGCTGTCAGGAGGGCTTTGATTGTGAGTTCCTGCATGGCATGGTGTTGGCCTGAATGACCCTTGTGACCTCTTCCAACTCCATGATTCTAAATGCTCATGTACCCCAGAGTAATGTGCTCCATGATTAATGTCCATGCATATCTATGTACATTTACTATCCATGCACAATGGTACTGCATGAACAAAAATGACATCACGTGAACAACAATGGCATCTCATGTACAACCTTGAACAGAATGGAGATTTTCTATCTTGATAAAAGAAAAGTACCAGGGAGATGGCTTTTTCAGTAGTTAGTACCTTAGTACCTGAGACTCCAGAGAGGCCACCCAACTAATCCCTACCCTGATGCCATTTCAGCACTGGGCAAAGACCTTAATACTTTCCCAGGCCCTGTGTTCTTTCTCTATACATTACTCTATACATTACTAAATTATCACTTGCATGTTTAATTTTATCTTTTAATAAACTACCCAGATAACACAATCATGGGGGGATATATACATATTTCAAATCAGTAAAAAGTAGTTTCATTTGCATATAATGTTAATTATGCTAGAACAGCAATTTTGTGATTGTGTAAGGAACACTGTATGTGAGTTATCTGAAAGCCGGTAACTCAATGTGTGGGCATGACAGGAGCTGTGCCATACAGCCCATCTAGCTTCACTCCAAATATCTTGGCATATGGACATATAGCATGGACAATTGCACAGGGTAGACCTTTGGGCAGACAGCTGTACATATGGAAGCTTCTACACAATTCAGAATCTCAGTTGAACAAGATTATGAATCATGTGGAACCTGCCACACCTACTGCAGTATGTTTGAGGTTTTGCTCCCTGCAGTCATCTGTGGACGCCTATGGCAGAGCTAAATAGTACAGAAAAAATGGGAGCAGCCTTTGTAATGCATCCCTATCCCTGACTACATGATCATAGAATCATAGAGCTGGAAGAGACCACAAGGGCCATCCAGTCTAACCCCCTGCCATGCAGGAATACACAGTCAGAATACCCCTGACAGGTGGCCATCCAAGTTCTGTTTAAAAAACCTCCAAAGAAGGAGACTCCACTGTTCTCTGAGGGAGTGTGTTAGCAGCAATAGCAATAGCAGCTTCATTTATATACCGTTTCATAGTGAACTAAGCAGTCTCTAAGCAGTTTACAACTGTAAGCTAATTGCCTCCAACAAGCTGGGTACTCTTTTGAGCAACCTCAGAAGGATGCAAGCCTGAGTCGAGCTTGAGCCCTGGGTAGTATTGAACTCGCAACCTTATGGTTTTGAGTGAGTGGCTTCAATACAGGCTTTTAACCACTGCACCACCAGTGTTCCACTGCTGAACAGATCTTACTGTCAAGAAGTTATTCCTAGTGTTGAGGTGGAATGTCTTTTCTTGTAGTTTGAATTCATTGCTCCAGGTCCTATTTATGCTTGCTCTTCAAGATAGTGCTTGCATAGTTGTTGACTTTTTTCCCATTTGTATCTGTTCAGGCCACTTGGCACCATCCAGAGCTTTGAAAAGTTATGTTTATTGTAAAACAGGAAGGTTGTGAGTGGACATAACTGATGTTGGGCTTAGATGATAAAAGACAATATGCAAAAAGTTTCTTTCTCTATTCTATAATCTTACTATATGAGTTATGGTTATACTTATTTAATATATTAAAAAATCTCAATTTAGTTTTGGAAGGATGAAATAGTGGGAAGAATTGGAAAGAGCTGATACTCCCCCCAATTTATAATCAAACGCTCAAAATTATAAAAGGATAAGGACTTAGAATTTTCTTATTTTTTCTCTTTAGCAGAGATTATCATATTTGATTTAAGTGTGCTTTATGCAATCAAGTGACTAACATAAAAATATAATAAACCAGCATAAAGTAAACAAAGACAGTAATAATAATAATAATAATATTTATTTGTATACCGCCCTCTGGCAAACCAATCCGGGCGGTTAACAACAGTAAAATATAAAATATGACAATTAAAAACACTTTATCCCTCCCCCCCTTAAGACAGTATTAAATAGTATAACATATTAAAAATACAATATCAAGGATAAAAACAGCAATTAAAACTAAAAACCGTGATATCCAGTAAAGCGTAGAGACCATGACATGACAAAATGTACAGAAAATTGGGATTATTTTATTAAACAAAAAAGGATAGTAGTGAGACACTAGGAAGTCTACCATAACTATATAAGCTACACACAAAAGAAATATGTATAAATGTATCTTTTCCATATCTGTTTCTTTTAAAATTTCTTTCGTTATTCTATGTGTGTGTGTGTGTATTTAATAAAAAAATTTAAAAAGAAAAGTTAAGTTTTTGGACTACAGAGCTCAGAATTCTTTGGTTATTATGGCTATGGGGTATTCTTGGAGTTGCAGTGGAAAATAATTTTCTATGCTTTAGTATCTTATTTATGTAAACTATTTGACCTTGTGGGTGAGAAGTTTGTGGATGTCCCATCAGTTTTTGTAATATCTGGAGGTGGAAGGCATGAGTACATAGCTTATTCATTATGGCACACCTGAAATAATGTGAGTGCACTGGCCAGATTACATTATTCATGCAAATGTAAAGCCTGGGAAGATTCCTAAAGTCAGATTCTGATTATACTTTTTGTGAATGAGTTGCTGAGTTGTCTATTGTCTAAATCCAACACGTATGTAGAATTACTGTGGAATCAAGCTGTTCTTTTTTCTTTCATCTTGAAAATCTATAAGCTACTTTGGGTGTTATGTGTCACTGCATGCTCCTTTTTCTTTTCTCCTGCTCTACATTCCAAGCTGATTCATTGTTCTCTTTAATGTTTTATTCAGATTCGTTCAGATAAGGACAGTGATATCCATATAAGATACAGCATCACAGGAGTGGGAGCTGACCAACCACCTATGGAAGTCTTCAACATTGATCCTGTGTCAGGGAGAATGTACGTGACCCGGCCAATGGACAGAGAAGAAAGAGCATCTTACCATGTAAGCATGTTACCTCTCAGCACTTCTTGTGATTTCAGTTTTCATTTCTTTTTCTTTTCTTTCCTGCATTGACAGTCTCAGACCGTGTCTCAATCTGAACTATATAAACAAAGTTTTAATAATCCAGAAGTGACAACCCAGATGATTCCTGCATTGTTCCCCCTTTAAAATATACTGAAGTGTCATTTCATACCAAAAATTCTAGTAAATTTGGGATTAGGCAATTGTAACATTTGTTTTTTGTCCAAAAATAAAATTATTGACTGCTCAGTTTTGACATTCTTGCTAACCTTCTTCTGGCAGCATCTTCTCACCATCATCAGTTAGATAGATCTCTGAAAGTTTAACTATGATCAGATATGATGTTGGTAGTGAAATGACTGCTTACTTGAGAAGATGATGTTTTCATTTTATAGTACCAACGATTAAACTGATGACATTCAGTGGTGCATATGGAAGTGGAAACATAATTAGAGGATGCCTTACCAGAAGTCCAGTACACAAAATCCCTTTGACAAATCTCCCTGATTCTGCTTAAAGGCATTTGTGATCTTGGCTAATACTGGTGGAAATATTATTTCCTTGGTTCATAATCTAAACTCCTCATCTCTTTAGTGTTGCCTTCCTGACCCTTTTGGGATGGGAAGAAGGAGAGACAGAGGTGCATGCAGAGGATTCAACACTCTTCAGCAACAACAAAGGACAATGTAAGGGAAGGAATTTACACTACATAAAACACAGAGATTGATAAACAGGCAAATAAAGAACTAACAAGAAAAGCAAACAAATTATTTTAAAAACCTTTTAAACAAGGTAAGATAAAAAATCTCAGAGAGACCAACTCAAAAGAACAAAAAGATTTCAGAAAACACAATTGACTGTGTAATTTCTATGATCTCAAGTAATCCCTCTCCATTAGAATTGATGGGAAAGTTCTGGTGAGATTCTTTCTCCAGAATGTGAAATTAAGTTATCAGTGAGCAAAGCATGGTTCTAATTTTTGGTGTAATATTGGTGGATTTTTTGCACAAAACCCTCTCAAAATTTTGGACAACCCCCCCGTCTTTTTGGGGAAAGGATTTTATGTGTGAGAAACATTTTTTGTACTAAAGAATTCACATTTTATGCAAGAAAAATGTGTTTTTTCAGCACAGAATAATTTCCCAAAGGGATGTGTGAGTAAAAGCTTCACAATAGCATTTTTTTTCTCCCTTATTGTGGGGATGAAATGTTTGAAGGTTTACATCCTTACTTTTAACTCCGGTGCTCTCTTCTGGAACTAAATTGGGCCAATCTGATTTGATCCAGATCAGGTATAAATTCGTCCAGTTTGCTTTATGGAGAAGGGAGGATTTGATGAAATCGGTTGCATGGCCTTAGTCATAATTTCGTCAGCTATTGCAAGGGTAGGCAATTCTGGGGGATCCAAGGGGCCGTATTCTGATCCAGAAGTTCCAGAGGCCACATGAATGCACAAAAATGCCAAATTATAAAATTATAAAACACAGAGCTAATGATAAACTTACTTTGGGCTCTTGTACCTCTTCCACTTGATATTTGATACTTGTTGCTATTTTTACAGCTCAAACTTTTGTTTAGTTAGTTAGTTTATATGCCACCTTTCTCTAAGAAAGTCACACTCTCTCAGCCTCAAGAGGAAGGCAAAGGCAAAAAAAAAGCCCTCTGAACAAAACTTACCAAGAAAACCTGTTGACAGGTTTGCTTTAGGATTGCCATAAATTGGAAACAACTTGGAAAGCACATAGCAACAGTGCAAATGCACACAGAATGCTGAAGTTAGAACATCAGTTGATTTGCACTTCCAGGCCAGGTGAGTGGGGGTGGTATCCCATCATCCATGGGCTTGCTCACTATAGGGGCATCTTACTGAGAATCAACAACACTATGAGAAATTTTTGCAATATTAAAGTTACATTTGGTTGACACTTTACAACAGGGTCTCATCCAAGCCATGGTATTCCTCATCACTATGTATGAATGTGAGAACTGGACAGTGAAAAAAGCATATAAAAAGAAAATCAACTCATTAGAGATGCGGTGCTGGAGAAGAGTGCTAAGGATACTCTGGACAGCCAAAAAGACAAACAGATCAAGCCTGAAATACCCCTAGAAGCCAAGATGATCAAAATTGAGACCGTCATATTTTGGCAACATCATGAGAAGGCATGACTAATTAGAAAAGTCAATAATGCTGGGAAAGAGTGAGGGTAGTAGAAAGAAATGGATAGGCTCAATCAGCGAGGTCATGGGCATGAAGCTCCAAGACTTAAGCAGAGCAGCAGAAGACAGTGGGTTTTGGAGATGTCTCATCCACAGGGTCACCATGAGTTGAGGTCGAGTTGAGGGCAGTTAACAGCAACAACAAAAAGTGAAAACCTCCTTCAGAATGTTAGAATAAAGGAAAACAACTAATATCAAGTGAGACCAGTGGCCCACCTAGTTGAGTATTTTCTTTACTAGCTGGCAGGAGTTTTCCAGGGTTTTGGTCCAGAGTCTTTCTGGAGCTACTAGAAAACCCCAGCAACTGAGCGTAGAATTTTCTACATGAAAGACATAGTCTGTCACTGAGGTCCAGCCCTTCCCCAGTGTTCTATAAAGTGATTGTTTCATGTTTGTGTTTGAAAATACTCACTTGCTTCCTACAGAACAGATTACATTTTGTGCATCCCAGAAAGGATATGAAGCTATTGAGTGCATACTTTGTGTGGCCTCAGAGCACAATGGCTTTCCAAATATCCATGTGAAGATGCTCTAAAGTGCCCATGAAACTGTATAGGTCAGTTTGACTGACTTCATCTTTTTAAAAGTGTTCCATGGCAGGCATTGATTCTCCCAAGTTATATTTGGTTTGGTACACATTTAACTATGTTGACATTGCTTGTGGACAGAGGTGGAAGGGATAAAGAAAGTATATTAGCTCCTTAGCTGCATGGAAGAAGAGATTTCCCTAAGGCTAAAGGGGAATCTTAAAAAAGTTATTTTATCCTCCTTGTGAACAAAAGCAATTATTTTCTCCATCGAACCTAGCAAAATCTGAAGAAAAAATTTAAAAAAGAGAGAGAAAAGGAATGTTTGAGACACAAGTTTTATTCTATGCTGCTGCCAGTGATGTTTCACCGGTGGTGCCAGGTCATTATAACATGAGATATAATTGGGATATAAGGTCTCAAAATAATGCTTTTGACAGAGTCATTAAGATTGCAGTATTAGAAACTCACAATCAAAAGGAAATAACTTTGTCTGCCATAATGATGACTTTATGTGACCCTAAACTATTTAATAGCAAGTGATCCTTATTAAATATTGCAAGTTAAGACATCAACAGCCTACAGCCAATTCTGGGGAATAACACAACCCTTTCACAACCTCTAGGAGGCAGGTCCTTATCAGCTTACAGACAATCTCCAAATACAACTACTCACTTATAAGTAGTTACATAACATGTAAGGTTAATATAGCGACACAAACCAAGCTACCAACTCTTCCCCTCATCAACTCTGGGAGCAATATTACAGGGGCCAATAATATCACCCACTATTTATTTACTTGCTGTTCCTCTAATGTGCTATATGCCAAACTATAGCCCTCCCTCCATAGCAACTGTCATCTTCTGGCCTGGGAGGGAGTGAAAAGGCTGGCCCATCTCCATCAGGGCTAGCTTCAAGAAGAAGAGTGAATTTTTGTATTTTTATTTTTATGTATTTTATATTTATGTATTTTTATTGCTGTAACCTGCCCGGATTCCTTGTGACTGGGAGGGCTATAAATAAATCTATTATTATTATTATTATTATTATTATCATTATTATTATTATTGGCATGAGAGGAGTGATCAGGCAGACCCCGCTCCACCAGGGTAGCCTGAAGGAAGAGACTCATCCCCTCCTTAACTGTCATCTTCTGGCCTGAGAGGGAGTGATCAGGCAGGCCCAGCTCCACCAGGGATAGCCTGAAGAAAGAGGCTCCTCCCTCCTTAACTGTCATCTTCTGGCCTGAGAGGGAGTGATCAGGCAGGCCCAGCTCCACCAGGGATAGCCTGAAGAAAGAGGCTCCTCCCTCCTTAACTGTCATCTTCCAGCCACCTATTCCCCTCCAGCTATGCTCTGACTGTGTGGTGGAGAGGCTTGCATAACCTAATGAAGTTGTGAGCTATGCTGGCGGTGGTATAATAGCCACCTGTAGGGCCTCCCATGCCAGACAGGTCATAACCGAAGGGTCTGACCAAGAGCGCCAAAGGGCAGGATGGGCTCTCTAACCTTATGGCAACCATCCTAGGAGAAGGAATACTCTAATCCCAAACCCGGGCAGATGGTGTTCGTCTAACCCTGTAAGGTCAACCATCTAAGAAAAGGAAACTCTAATCAAACCTACGACCTGAGGACCTCGCTGCCAACATCCATGCTTGTCAAGGCCTCAGCAGTCGAACTTCTGGTTTAAAGGGTGAGGCCAGTTCTGTGCACACTGCGCTCCACCAGAAAAATCCATTGCACAGGCTTGAAGGATACATCCAATGTCATCAATGCGCTTGTACAAAGCATGGATGAATCCTTCCTGAATCTTAATTCGTGAAGTAAAGCCAAGAAGAAGAAGAAGAAGAAGAAGAAGAAGAAGAAGAAGAAGAAGAAGAATTAACTATGTCAGCAATCCTGGTCAACAGTCTACATTGGACAAATAAGACACAGAGCTGGCATTAGAAATAGCAAAATCCCAAATCTAGTTGCAAAACATTTCAACCTTCCTAGACACACAGTAAAGAATTTACAGGTTGTGATCCTTGAACAAGGAAATTACAAAGAAAGACTAGAAAGAGAAACTGCTGAATTGAATTATATTCACAAATTCTAATCCATCAGCAGAGGTATGAATGAAGACAATGGCTTCATGGCATACTACATATTTTAATACAAGAGCCCTCACTACTGCACACATAACAAAATGATTTTTTTCAGAGACTTTTGAACTTTGGGAAACTGACTTAAGATCTGAAAGATCCATGTCACATTTGGCAGCCCTTTGAAAATTTAGGGCAAGGGTAATGATTTACATCTTTCTGGATCCCTTTACATTCCATCCACTTCCACAACTGTGTAAATATGCTTCATTTCTGAGCACTTATCATCCCTTTGTACTGCATCCACAGAAATGAGTTTTTCATACATCCATGAAAGCTCATGCAAAAATAAAAAACCAGTTAATCTTAAAAGTGTTTTCACATTTCTTTTCCTTTTTTTCTTTTCTGTCTGTGTATTGTTCTGTTCTACTGTATTCTATTCTATTAATAGCTTTTGTTTGTTTGACTAGTTTTAATTTTATGGCTAGTTAATGTTATTTTTAACAGTGGAATTATTTTTCACTCTCTTTCATTCAACTTTCATAAGTGTGGAATGAGAAAAAAGTGGGCTATAAACAAATGCAGGGTGGGATGGGGAGAGGAGACGGAGGAAGATGGCTGGAATCCTGTATGAGATGTGTGTATGTAAGCACCATACTTACACATTGAATCGCAGCCCGATTCCCTGATCTCAATTTACTGGGAAGCAGCTGCTGCTGTTGATGGGGGTCTCTTCCCTTGTCACTTGGGAAGCAGTTGGTTGCCATTCCCTAACTCTCCCGTGGGCGATCTCTGGTGTGACAGGCAGAAATAGGTACCCTGTTGTAATTCCCCTTTGTGATAGAAATCGCTTGTTTGACAGAAGTAGAACCATCAGCCAACTGCTTCCTGATTGACCAAGGAACAGACTGGTGCCAGTAAGTGAATACTGGAGGACTTTCATGGTTTCTGCATAACCCCTGAATTGGGAACCATGACTACATAGAGGTCATGAGTATGCAATTCCAGGTTAAGCAGTTGTAACTGACATAGAGGATTCCTAACAATAACAAGAACAATAATAATAGTGGTGGTGATGGTGGTAAGGCTGGAAAGGGTGCTGAATATATCCTAATAAGTTTTTTTATTAAAAAATATATAGAGTCTGGGTTTAACAGGGTTCTCCATGAGGTTCATTACAATCTAGTAGTGGTGGTGATTATTTAATTATTTCTTACCCACCTCTCCCTTTGGATCTAAATATGGAAGAACAGATTAAAATGCAACTACAGATTGGGCATGCAACACCAGTTAAAACACTCAATAATAGTACAGGCCTCAGTGATGCTGGGATATGTTTTTGAGTTATGATTCTTGAACATTCTGGACTTTCATTGGACTCATAGGAAAGAAATATGCCTTATGCCATTGATCTAGCTAGCCTACTATTGTCCACTCTGGCTGTTAGCAGCTGTCCAGAGGTTTCAAGCTGGATTCTTTCTTAGTCCTGTCTGGAGATCCCTGGTATTCCTTTGATGGTCTTCCATCTGACTAGTAAACAGATCCACAATTGTTTCGCTCAGGGGTAGGCAAACTTTTTGAGCCGGGAGCCGGGTTGGTGTCCCCCAGACAACGAGGGGGGGGGGGGAGCCAAAAAATAAATAATTAAATAATATAGGACAACATTTTCAAATGTAGGACACATTTTTTAAAAATGGAGGACATATGAAAAAAATTGATGATTTTTTAAAAATGTTAATATAAATGCATGTTTCTTAGGCATTATCAAAATGGAGGACATTGGGGCATTATTCCTAGACAAATGGCAGAAATGTACTTCCCTTTCTGGCCAACCCCCCCCTCCTCCCATTCCAAACGGCACATTTGGGCATTGAACATGGCTTTACTTAAGATGGCCTCTTGCATATTTCAGGGGCTTATTGCATAGCCAAACTCTTTGGGTTTCACACTGAACATGGGTTCACATGGCTAGGCATATTGAACATGTCAAGGTGGTTTCACCGTTCTTGCCCCATCGTGTATTTAGACGTGTGTTTGGTCAAGGGACTTTGGTTTCTTCACTGCGCATGAGTTTGTAAAAATCACAGCATTTACATTGGCCTTGCCTCAGAGGCTTTCTGATATCAATATCACCATTAAGAACCAAAAACACACAGAAAAGGCACTTTGGAAGTTACACTCTCTTGGCTCAGACACCGTGCGTTGAGGCCTCCAAGCGGGCTCCTTATCATCATCATCATCATCATCATCATCACCACCACCACCACCACACTATCACTGTCAAAACAAGGGAGACTTGTTAGCATTAAAAGCACTCAAAACACACTTTGGAAGGTGACACTCTCTCGGCTTAAGAAACAGTGCCTGCATGCCTCTCAAGCTGACTCATATCATCATCATCATCATCATCATCATCATCATCATCATCATCATCATCATCATCACACTAGCATTGTCAAAGCAAGGGAGACTTGTTAGCACTTAAAGCACACAAAATAAAATTTTAAAAAACCTTGAGGCCTCTGGCCACTCACCACCTCCACCTTCTGCTCCCCCTCCTCTTCCTCCTCCTCTTTCTTCTGCTCCCCCCTCCTCCTCATCTTCCTCTTCCTCCTCCTCCTTCTCCTTCTTCTGTTCCCTCTTCTTCCTCCTCCTCCTCCTTCTTCTGCTCCCCCCTCTTCCTCTTCCTCCTCCTCCTACTTCTTCTGCTCCCTCCTCTTCCTCTTCCTCCTCCTCCTCCTTCTTCTGCTCCCTCCTCTTCCTCCTTTTCCTCCTCCTCCTCCTTCTGCTCCCCCTCCTCCTCTTCCTCCTCCTCCTCCTCCTTCTTCTCCCTCCTCTTCCTCCTTCTTCTGCTCCCCCCTCCTCCTCTTCCTCCTCCTCCTCCTTCTCCTCCCCCCTCCTCCTCTTCCTTCTTCTCTTCCTCCTCTTCCTTCTTCTCCTCCCCCCTCCTCCATGCTCCACATGGCCTGGGGGTGGGGTGGAGGAGGCAGAGGAGAAGGAAGTGGGCAGCGCGGGCCTGCGCGGGGAGGCTGGGAGGGCGGTGCGGGGCTTCTCCCTTTGCCTCCTCTGCCCCAGGCCACACGGCCCTCCTCTTCCTCCTCCACGCGGTGGAGGAGGAGGAGGGCCGCGTGACAGGAAGAGGAGGAGGTGGAGGAGGCGGCGGCGGCAGGACTGGGCTGGGGACGGTCCTGCCGCCTCCGCGGGCTGCATCCGGCCTTCAGGCCGGGGGTTGCCGACCCCTGCCTTAGCTTTTAAAATCAGGTGATATCAATGATGGATCCACATGGTACAATTGTCTCTTCACATAGAGCACTTCACTGATGCAAAATGTTTTATGTCTGCATTTAAATACATAATGTGAAAGCAGCAAAAGTTGAGTACAACACAAGTACTCATGTCAGAGAGTCAAGTCTTGGCGACAGACCCTAATTTGTCCTTTAAAATCTGCATAGCAACCATCAGATGTTGTTAAATTTCCACCATGTTTCCATCAAATAGCACAACATGCAAAAGTGTCTGTCTAAGTCTGTACTTCTCTGCCTAGTCCTAGTTCCCAGGCATTGCATAATTGTCACTTGCTATATGATTCTCTTTTGTTCCCAGGCATTGCATAATTGTCACTTGCTATTTGATGCTCTTTTGTTGTCTGTTTATTGAATCATTTCCTGTATTGCTATGTATTTTATATGCATTATCCTACTAGAAAGGCCCCTTCCCCACCACCACTCCCTTCTCCTTTTGTGTCGTGTCTTTCTAGATTGTAAGCCTGAGGGCAGGGAACCGGCCAATTAAAAAGATTGCATGTACAGCGCTGTGTAAATTTACAGTGCTTTATAAATAAAGGATAATAATAATAATAATAATAATAATAATAATAATAATAATAATAATAGTCTGCTCTGTGCTTGCACACTTGCACAATGATGGCCTAGATTTCAAAGAGCGCTACTTGGTTGATGCTAATGAAGAGAGAAATTGTATTGCCTGGCCTTTACTACCATTGTCCTCCATCCCCTCATGCCCAGGAAGTAGCGTGGCTCCACATCTGCATCAACCCTCCCTTACGACAATGGTCCAAAACACACTGCAGAAATAATCCAGTTTGAGACCATTTAACTGCCCTGGGTCAGTGCTAGGGAATCCTGGGCATCATAGTTTGTTGTGACACCAGAGCCCTCTGACAGAGGCAGCTAAATGTCTCACAAAACTACAGTTCCCAGAATTCCCTAGCATAGAGTCATGGCAGTTAAAGCAGTCTCAAATTGGATTATTTCTCCAGTGTGTTTTGGACCAACTTTAAGCAAAAATATAAGCAAGCATTTCAAACAAGATGCAGGCCTGTGACACTGTCATTTTTCTTCTCCTCTATGCTTTCCCAATTCTTTGCCTGGTTAAGAAGCCAGTGAGTGAGCTTCATAATCTACCATAAAGCATTTTGCATCTTTTGGTTGGCCTGATAAAGATATTGCCATGAAGTGTATTTTGGCTTTAGTTGTATTTTGCTGCTTGGCCAACACAACTACGCCTCTCTCTATATATTTTTCATAAAAGAGATCACTCTGCAGTCAATGATGGTGGCTAAAGGAATCCCTTCTCCATTTATTTATTTATCCCACCTTTCTCCCCAGGGTGCAGTGTAAGTAGGGTTGCCATAACCCAGGACCTCCAAACAAATGTAGGACAAATTTTTAAAATGTAGGACTATTTTTTTTTATAAGGGCAGAGGAGGCCGCCAGCAATCCCCATGATCGCGGGCAGCCCCCGCGCTCTTGCCCGGCTCCTTCAGAGGTTTGGGCCTCTGAAGGGACCAGGCAGGAGAGAGGAGGCCACCTGCGATCGTGGGCAGCCCCCGCGCTCCTGCCTGGCTCCTTCAGAGGCTTGGGCCTCTGAAGGGACCAGGCAGGAGAGAGGAGGCCACCTGCGCTCCCCGCGATCGCAGGCAGCCCCGCACTCTTGCCCAGCTCCTTCAGAGGCTTGGGCCTCTGAAGGGACCAGGCAGGAGGGAGGAGGCCGCGGGGAGGCGGGGAGGATGGCATGCGCCTCCACCTTTGTTTCCTCCATGTGGCCTGGGGCGGAGGGGGCGGAGGAGGAGGAGGTGGGTAGCACGGCCCGTGGGGAGGTAGCACCTCCCCCTTTGCCTCCTCTGCCCCAGGCCTCTCTGCCCTCCTCTTCCTCCGCCTCCTCCGTGCGGTGGAGGAGGAGGAGGACAGCGAGGCCCTGGGTTGCAGCGCAACCCAGCTGCAACCAGGGTTGTCCCGGTTTTTGGCGGCACCCGGGCCGGGAGCGGGCAGGTGCTGCCAAAACCGGGAAAATCCCGGTTGCAACCAGGTTATGGCAACCCTAAGTGCAAGGCAATTTCCAGCATAACTAAAACTGGTTCCAATAAAAACACAATAAATTATAATTTTTCAATTAATTGAATTATCCTGTTACAACTCCAATTAAAACTATATAAACATGGGACTCATATTAAATTAGCAGTACATTGTTGTGTAAATTCCAGTATATTATTTTAAAACCTCTATTCATCACAGCTAGGCCTGGCAGAATACATAGGGCTTTGCCTACTGGTAGAAGGACAAAAGTAATGGACCTAGCCTAACTTCCCTTGGAAAAGATTTTTCATAATCTGGGAGCAAGCATCAAGAAAGCCGTCCCTCATGCCTGTGCCAAACCTACCTCTCTATTGTAGCTCTCAAAGCCTAGGAAGATTTATATGGAAGAATGTAATGTTAAAATCCAGATAGCCTGGAACCCAGTTGCCCCAGGCTTTATATATCCATTCTGAGTTGAATGTAAGAAGAGCTCTGCCTACTCAGACAAAGCCCTATATAGACAAGCCTCCTATTCATACTTTGACTAGTCAGGTGCCTATGGGAAGCCCACAAGTAAGTCATGCAAAAGCATTCTCTCATGTTCTCCAGCAACCGCTATAGAAAGTCATGCAGTCTCTGATACTGGACAGAATATGCTGCCCCTAGTACTGATTCATAAACCTACCTTTCACTGATTTCTCTAATCTCCTTTTAATATCATTCATCTCAGCAGTCGTAATTACAACTTGCAAAGCCAGTTCTATCTTTTTAACTATGCACTGTATAAAGAAGAGCTGTCTTTTTTCTCTCCTGAATCTCCCACAATTCAGCTTCCTTATCCTGGGATTCTAACATGCTACCCCACCAACTGAATTATGAAAATTCTGTTCTTTGTCTTGTCACCTCTGCTGTTTAATCGGTTTACTGAATGTTTGGCTTTAACATGTCGTGGCAGGATACTGAAGCTTGTCATGGCTACACCCTTAACAAATGCATTATCAGAGCTTGGAAAAGAATTTAGGCTAGATAGATATAATATAGTACTGTGGATGGTACCAGCTTCACCACTTCCTTGGAACTTGATGGCAGTAGCAAAATAATGGTCTCAAATTCCAAATCTGCCTGTTTTCTGGAAGAGATGCCTGGACTCGGCTGAAGTCAACATACAAACTGAGGTTGCTATTCCATGTACCAAGTACCCTCTGACAACCAATACCATCCATGAAAAAGTATAAAGTTGGAATGCACTGGCAGTGGAGCAGATAATTCAACAACACAATTTGCTACTTTGGGTGGAAAAGTAAATAGCGCTCTCACAGCTGTTGGTCATGTTGCATAGTGCCCCAAACTAACTGAATTGTTTTGATATTTGATGCATAAGATCCTACAGGTCTTTCATAGTACCATAGAATCTTAGGGCTCAAAGAGATTGCAACGGCTATTCTGTCCAATCCCCTGCCATGTAGGAATCCCCGCCTAAACCACTCTTGCGAAATGCCCATCCAACCTCTCCTTAATCTCTAAAAAAGCAGGGTCGACCACCCTCTGAGGCACCCTACCCTGCTACTGAACAGTTCTTACAGTAAAGAAGTTATCTTTAACTGTATGTTCTTCTTTCAGGGAGGGAGGGAGGAAGATCAACTGTCAGGGGAATCACTAACCATTTGCTCCCTCCTTGGGCAAAGATCTTACATTTTGTTTCAGTTAGTCTGTAAAGTGCACAGTACATTGATCAAGTTGTGGAAAAGATGGGGATAATGGGGATGATCATAGAATAAAAGAATCATAGGCCTGTTACAGACAGCCAAAATAAAGCTGCTTCGAGTCACAGTGGAGGTATGGAGTTTCAATGATGCATGCGTCCTAAGAGTCCAGAAGTCGCACCAAAGCCATGCTCCAGCCCTAAGGACTGGAGCGTGGCTTTGGTGTGGCTTCAGGACTTTTAGGACGCATGCATCATTGAAACACCATACCTCCACTGTGACTTGAAGCAGCTTTATTTTGGCTGTCTGTAACAGGCCATAGAATCATAGAGTTGGAAGAGACCTGAAGGGTCCTCCAGTCCAATCCCTTTCTCCCATACAGGAATAACCAATCAAAGCAATCCCAACAGATGACCATACAGCTTCTGTTTAAAAACCAAAGAACGATACTTCACCACACTCCAAGGCAATGCATTCCGCTGTGGAACAGCTCTTACTGTCAGAAAGTTCTTCCTAATGTTGAGGTAGAATCTCTTTTCCTGTAGTTTGAACCCATTGCTCTGGGTCCTATTCTCTTGACCCCCCCCCTCCTTCAAATATTTAAACAGGGCTATCATTTCACCTCTTCACCTTCTCTTTCCCAGCCTGTGGTGGTTGTGTCACTATGGGGAAACAATAGGGAAAAGATGAATGCCATTGCACCAGAGATGAGAACATTAATTGAAAAGGTTTAACCCTGTTCCAACACAAACAGAGCAAGCCTTTTTTTTGTTGACCACCTTTATGCATGTCAGTCCCACTTGGTTGAAGGAGATTTATTCTGACGTGTGTGAGATCAAAACTGGACTGTCCAATATATGAAACAGAGAAGTCTCAATCCAGTCTTCTGTTCCCATAATTGCCAGCCAGATCCCTATTTATTTTCATCAATTTACTAGATTTATATTCCCCCCACACCCAAAATGCAACTCAAGGAAGCTTTTTTTATGGAAAGTTCACAAGGAGGACATAAAAGCAATAGCAACCTTCCCCTGCCCCTTGGGTATCTATCCCAGCAACTGGTACTGAAAAACATGTTGCCTTTGCACTTGAAAATAAATCAAACTAAGCCCAGCTAGACTTATTCCTAAATATGTGTATACAGGCTGAAAGTCTTAGAGAAGTAACATCATGTGCAAAAACACATAAATGAAGAGCAGGAGGAAGAGGGAGAGAAACTAGTTACTGTCAAATTATAGCTATTTTTTTTTGTTTAAAAAAAACTCCAGTTGCTTTAGATAATTATTATGAACTATGATTAGAAACAGTATTGGAGGAATGAGCTACTGGAGCCAGGTTTGTTTCTAAATTTTTAGCATTAATTCAAAGTGTAGCAGGTAGCTAATGATGTTTCTGTCATTTCCTCCCTTTGGCTCAGGTTGTAGCATCTTAAGTCGAGGTCCTCAACAAGTAGAAATACCCATGGGGTCTGTGGAAACTTTTCTTTCTGTTATTCTTTGCTATAGGAATAAAATACAGTGAGACACCGAAATGGCATGTTCACAGAAAATCTCTCTGAATTTATAAGTGTGAGCCTTCCTGCTATTGCTTTTCTCAGTCCAATTTCCAAATCAATTAATTTCAGAATTAGTGAAGATATTAATCAGAGTTCCGTTTCGTTCCATCCCTTGCTTTCAACCCATGCTTCCCTTTTAACCTAATTTCATTGCTTCATGATCACAGTTATTTTATCATTGTTGTTTTTTTTAATTGCCCATGTTCTTCTGCCATTATCCTCATTAACACTGTGTGTGCGTGTGTGCACGCGCATGTGTGATGGATGAAGAAAGTGAGTGAGTATGTGTAGGTCTGTATCAAGGAGAAATGAAGTAATTTTCCAATTAATTTGGTAGATCTGTAATAGAACAGTTCCATCAATAACTGTTTCATTAAACTGTTCTTTGAAATCATAGAACTATAGGAGATTATCACACAGAGACAGGACAGGGATGGGACCACTCCCCTATCTTTATCCCACCATTAACCAATCTGTGACTGCAGTAGTGTGAAAGGCTTTCAAATTGTAGCACCAATCCACCATGAACCCATCATTAAAGTAGCATTGCAATAATGCAAACTTCCGTTAATGCCAAATGCAGGCCAATGCCACTTTAATGACAAGCTAATGACTGGATCTATGCATTGTCCTCCGAAAGTCTTTTGGTTGTTAATGCACCCATGAGAGGTGGCTACCTCTGTGATACTGTGTTGTGTTGTTTTTGATGGAAGGTGAACCAATTCATATTAGTCCCTGAACCTATCAATTGCTTAAGCCTGTACTCTAGATCAGAGGTGGGAATTATACAGAGGTGTGGGTTTTTGGGATGTGCAGTTTGTAGAGGTAATACAGTCACTGGCTGGGAAGTCTAAGTACCTCACAATACTATAAATCCCAGGATTCCATACATCCAGAACCATGACCGTTAGAATAGATATCAAAGTTCTATAACTGTATAATGTGATGCATCTGAGGAAGTAGACTCAAGTCTACGAATGCTCTTCCTACCAATCTCTCTTTTTCAGCTTGTCTCAAAGGTACTACAAGATCCCTCTGCATATTGTATAATGTAAAAGAGATGTAGGAGTCTTGTGGCTCCTGAAAGACTAACAAGTTTTATTTGGCATATGCTTTCATGGACTGCAGCCTACTTCCTCATATGCACAAAATCTTGTAGCAAATGATGTTTGTGAGTCTCTAAGATGTGACAAGGCTCTTTATTGTTGTCAAAGAGAAATATGATTCCTTTTTGCAATGATTTTCATTGTGTAAAATCCCATCCCTTTTCTTGTTTATTCATGTCTGTTTCCTTATATTTTATTTTTTGCTCATTTCCACTTTCAAATCCTTCTTTCTTTCCTTCTTTTGCACACTCTTTTCTGCCTGCTGTCACAGAAGAGGTTCCTTCCCAATAGCTACCAATTTGTTCAACCAGAATATCCCAGATGTTCTGCTTTTATAGGTCATCTTGTTATTAAAAAGCCCCCCCCCCCCCCAAAAAAAAGCAGCCAATATTTGATTCCCAGAATTTCCCAGAGCAGTGCAGTGTCTTGGACAATGTGTGAAACAAAATGGTGGCCTCAGGCTACCAGCAAAATGTATGTAGCTGCTGCTGGAAGAAACGTAAGTCCCCTCATGCCCAAAATGTATGATGAATGGGTACAAGTAGGACAACAAAGTCAAAATCTATTTGTCTTATTGACTATTCTTGGCATTTATTAAAAATAGGTCCCCTTTGGTTCATTTTTTTCACTTGTTCTGAAATGAATGGATGATCCTATTACAGAGAGAGTTGGAAAACTAATGGCTACTGGTCATTGTGATGCTGCTGATCATGTACAATCACCACCTAATAATTTCTGCTAGGTGCATTTCATCTGCTTCCTTAGGCAGGTACAACACACAAGACTCCTGCACTGATATCCTGGATCTTACTGGAAGAACATGAAGCTTTGTAGGTATAGCTAAAGGTCCTTCTCTCAGCTCCCCTGTTTACTGCTCACTCTCTACATTGATTTGGTGACCAGGGAACAACAGCAACCATCTATAGGAAGACAAAGGTATCTTCTCAGACCTCGTGGGTGTATTCCAGAAGGAGGATCTTGCTGCCTCCTGTTTTTCCCTTGTGTAGCATCATTCACATTGTCAAAACTGAAGAAATGTAAATATATTGCCAAGACAAAGGACCAAAGATGTCTCCATAACATTTTCAGACGCTATTTTAGGGGAATGTAGGTATAGCTAAAGGAAGGAGATCCCACCACCCTCCAAAGGGGTGTGTTCCACTGTCAAACAGCTCTTACTGTCAGGAAGTTCCTCCTGATGTTGAGGTGGAATGTAGCTTGCATCCATTGTTCCAGGTCTTATTCTCTAGAGCAGCAGAAAACAAGCTTGCTCCCTCCACAATATGACATCCCTTCAAATATTTAAACAAGCCTATCATATCACCTCTTAACCATCTCTTCTCCAGGCTAAACATACCCAGCTTGCTAAGCCTCTCCTCATAAGGCAGGGTTTCTAGACCCTTCACCACTTTGGTCACCCTCCTTTGGACACACTAGAATTTCTCAACATCCTTTTTGAATTGTGGTGCCCAGAACTGGACACAATATTCTAGGTGAGGCCTGACCAAGGCAGAATAGAATGGCACTATTACTTCCCTTGATCTAGACATTATAGTTCTGTTGATGCAGCCTAGAATTGCATTGGCCTTTTTAGCTGCCGTGTCACACTGTTGATGTATGTTCAACTTGTGGTCTTCTGGGACTCCTAGATTCCTTTCACATTCAGTCTCATTCAGCCAGATGTCCCTCATTCCTATATCTATTCATTTAGGGGTTTTTTTGCCCTACATGCAGTATTTTACATTTCTCTATGTCAAAATTGATTTTATTATCATTGTCTCACCTTTCTAATCTATTCAGGTCATTTTGAATTTTGATCCTGTCCTCTGGGGTATTAGCTATTCCTCCTAATTTGGTGTTATCTGCAAATTTGATAGGCATGCTTCCTATTCTTTCATCTAAAGCATTGATAAAGATGTTGAATAGCACTAGGCCCAGGACAGAACCCTCTGGCACCTGACTGGTCACTTCTCTCCAGGATGAAGAGGAACCATTTATGAGTACCCCTTCAATTTGGCTGGTTCTTGCTGCCGTGATCACATATTGTAATGTCTTTTCATTTGTTGCCATGTGCCTTCAAATCCATTTCTTCTCAATTTGATCAGTCATCATTCCAAGTAGAAATGTCTGGTTTGTATCATTTGTATCTTGATATTAAAAATGAATTTGAATCCAGTGTTTCTGTGCCTTATCACAGGATCACTTCATATGAAAAAAAATATATTATATTTCCATAGGCCTGCTACAGACTGCCAAAATAAAGCTGCTTCGGGTCTCTTTGGAGGTATGCTGTTTAAATGATGCATGGGTCCTAAGAGTCCGGAGGTCGCGCCAAAGCCACACTCCATTCCTAAGCACTGGAGTGTAGCTTTGGTGCAGCTTCTGTATTCTTAGGATGCATACATCATTTAAACAGCATACTTCCAAAGAGACCCGAAGCAGCTTTATTTTGGCAGTCTGTAACAGGCCATAGTTTCCCGGAAAGCTCCCATGCATTAATGGCTCACAGACCAACCAGTGGTTCATAGATCAGTGCTGGTCCATGGACCACCACTTAGGGTAGCCCTGGCTAGCATAAGTTATGAATTATTTCTTCCACCTTTTGCTATTTGAACCCACTTTTGATATTGTAGGAGCCCTGGTGGCACAGTGGTTAAATGCCTGTACTGCAGCCACTCACGCAAAACCATAAGGTTGCAAGTTCAATACCAGCGAAAGGACTCAAGCTTAACTCAGGCTTGCATCCTTCTGAGGCTGCTAAAATGAGTACCCAGATTGTTGGGGGGCAATTAGCTTACAGTTGTAAACCACTTAGACACTGTTAGTTCAGTATGAAGCGGTATATAAATAAGCTGTTTTGTTTGATTGTGGAGATAAGAGTTCTATACTTAATTTTGCATCAACAACACACACACCCAAAAAAAACACTTTTTACGCAACACAGGGACCCACCATGATTATTTCTATGAATATTATCGCACTGGGGTTAAAACGTTCCCTGGTGCGTTCCAACGGGGGCGAGCACGGAGCATGATGGGAACATGATGGGGCCCAGAACACTATTTTACCGCACAGCGGAACGGCACTATCATTGCTGGGCGTTCCCATCGTGTTCCAATTGAGTTCCAGGGGATGCCATTTCTGGGAACTGTTTCAAAGCATCCCCAGAAATGGCGTCCCCTGGAACTCAATGAGAACACGATGGGAACGCCCGGCGGCAATGGCGGCATTCCGCTGTGTGGTAAAATCGCATTCTGGGCCCCATCGCGTTCCCGTCACGCTCCATGCTCACCCCTGTTAGAACACACTGGGGAACGTTTTAACCCTGGTGCGATAATCTTCCATGTGTCAAGGTCTGAACTGTGGGTGGCCTGGATTCCAAGTTGGGCTGCTGAGGCTGAGACTATGAATGATGAACTTAGACAATCTAATGGGCCAGAGGTAAGGTCAGGAAGCGGACCAAGGTCTAAGAACAGCAAGGAAGATGTCCAGGAGCCCAATGGGTCAGAGGGAAGAGGCAGAGTCAGGACACGGACAAAGGTCTAAACACAGCGAGACTAGCAAGGCAAGGAAAAATGCAACCAGAGCAGCTATAGCTAGCACATTGCTGTGGAAAGGGTTGAGAAGACAATACAGCCCTTAAATGGCTGTACCTCCAGCTACTCTGTGTGAACAGAGCCAGCTGGGCCTGCTGGCTTAGCCCTAATGCTTTCAGGACCTGCAGCTTGGGTCTGGTCCTGCAAAGACTTTGGCAGCAAGACTTAAGCAGCAAGAAGTCCCATCCTGAAATTACTTACATGAGTGGACTCTTACACCATGTCATTGAGGAGCAAGAGGAGGAATTAGAAGAGATTTATCTGTTCTTGGACATACTGCAGGGACATCATCTGCAAAGACCTCAGAGCTTACCATCTGTCCTCCTCCGTGATTAAGTCAAATTTAAAGCATCCAAATAGTGCAATCAGGGGTCACCCACCCATACTTTTCTCTCATCTTTTCCCCATCAATAAATCGCAATAGCCAGCCTCCTTATTAACCAGCGTACTTGTCCCATCAGTAAAATGTCATGGAGCCATCATTTGGCAATAGCTGGACAAGTGCGCTGGTTACGATTTACTAATGGGAGAACGATGGAAAAAAAGCAGGGGGTAAACCCCAACAGCATTATTTGGACACTTCAAATTTGAATTAATTACGGGAGGAGGACAAAAACCTCCCATGTGATAAGCTCCCTTCTGAGAAACAGCACTGAAATAGCAGCTTTAATTAAGTCTGGTTTTGAGGGGCTAGCAATGGGAAACGGAACAACAAAGACATAGCTACATGCCTAATGCACATTCCTCTATGCAGGATTTCTGTGTCAGATTGATACCTATAGTTATGAAACTGTGGTGTGAACCTTCTGTCTATTAACCTCTGAATAAAGGATCCAGCATCAGAAGATGCAAAGATTTTTTTTTTAAGTGTCCATGCCTTCCTGAGATACAAGTTGCATACCACAGAAAAATCATTGGAGTCTATGGATTTTAATTAATTCCATAGACAAACTGATAGTCTCTGGACTTAATTAAGTCCCAAGGCCAACAGCTTTTAATTAAGAGCAGATTTACAGACTCAGTCCAATTGTCAATCTAGACAAATATCCTTTTTCCAACAGTGGCCAGTAGCTTTCATTCCAGATGAAATCCACCACCTCATTACAGGACAATAACCATTCACTGAATGCTTATCTCTGGAGACTAGGCTTCAAATACCTGCTTGGTCATGGAAACCCACTGGGTGACCTTGGATAAGTCACACTGTCTCTGCTTCAGAGGAAGGCAATGGCAACCCCCCTCCGAAAAAATCTCGCCAGAAAATCCCATGACAGGTTTGCCTTAGGGTCCTCATAAGTCAGAAACGATAACACATACTGCATATAATATATAATATAATTAGTAATTTTTAATAATTCTTAAATCATCAAATACCATCCCTGTGTGTTTACTGATTTTGACTAGCATCTATGCTCAGTAGTTCCCCAATTATGTAAGAGGCATTTATTCATTAATGTCAAAGGGCATAGGTCATATTACTCTTGGGGGAGGGGGAAGTAATTGGCAGCTAGAATTAAAGTTGTTATCTTCAAACTGAAATGGTGACAGATTCCTTCCTGCTCTATCTTCAGCTCAGAAACTGCCTCCATTCTGAGATAAAGCAAAGGAGCAAAGCAGATATCTCATCCTTTCAGATCTGTCTCTGCTTCCCTCCCTCCCCTAGCCCAAAGTTTTAATTATATTTGATAGCTCTTGTTTGAAATCTCTAGGAGTTAAGTAATTTCTTCGCACTATAAGCCTATCGGCCTGTCACACACACCAAGTCCACATACATATGCATTTGCTCATGCTTTCCGCTCAAGCAAAAAGCAGTTCAGCAAACGAGCATCCTGTAATCTCACTTAAACCTGCTGCAGTGATACACTCAGACAAGCCCTGGGTGACACGTCTGTTAAATGGCTAATTTGTGTCATGAGTTAGGCTGGCAAGGGGGAAGTCCCGCAAGCAAAGGGCTGAGGAAGGCCAGCTAGGAAGGCCTGAGGGATTCAATCTTGGTAAGTTTCAGTACAGAGCCAAGAGCCTACACCGTGGTTGCATAACATACACTATGACATATGGACTTAGGCATAGATTGTGCTTCACAGATTTGTGCATCTGAAAGCACTTACTGTCCTGTTTTTGCCCTTGGGAAGCAAACCAGACACCCAATACAAAGGCTCAGCATCTCACAGAGATTTTGAAGTTTAAGTTCACCAATATGTCAGCTAAATAGAGGTAGTCCAGTCCCAGTCATTCACAGTTCAGTATTCAGACCAGGCAGGCAATCCAAATGTAATCCAGAAGACTCGGAAATCCAGGCACACAGTACAAGGTGAACAGGCAAACAGTATAGCTTCATCCACAAGAAAGGTTGGTTTTCAGCCAGCCTTGTCCAGAGGAGGTGCTGGATTTTTTCAGCCCACCTGGGTCTCATAGGTGTTCCGAATTGTAGCGTGCTTCATATACAAATGCTATTGTGAGGGTCTGCATCTTTCTCTGTCCTCATGTCTCTCCCCCAGGGTAGGTATTGTAAATCTGGTTCTTCCTCTAAGGACTGTGGCTTCTGGGAACTCTGCTCTTGTTACTGGAGCCTCTCCTCTTGTGGCTGCAGACCTCCTTGGACAAGCTGAAGATTCTCCATGTGTCCCTTACACAAGGAGGTATATAGGGATCCTGAATATAAAACAGTCACAAATGCATAACTCATAGGACCTTTACACACAAGGCACCAACCACGTGGATATCATTGCCCAAACATTTCCCAAATGCTCCAGAAGCACGGAGGTGGGATCATCCATTGCTCTTCTGAAACATAATGGAGGCATTTCTTTGTTCTTCTGTCAACGAATCGTTCACAGAGAAGACATTTTTGTAATAATGGAAGACCTTGTTATTACAAAAATGGCTTCTCCATGAATGATTCGTCGATGGAAGAACAGCAGAAGCGCTTCAGTGATGCTTCAGAAGCTCAACCGGCAATCCCACCTCTGCTCTTCTGGAGACTGTGGGCAATGTTTGGACTACGATTACCATGCGGTAAGTGCCTTGTGTGAAAAGGGCCTTATGCCCAGTACACATGGGCGCTTTGTGGCATAATGGCAGCGATTTTAGGGTTCGGGAGCATGCAGCAATGTACGGATGCCAGCATCATGGCAGCCTCCCATCCATATGGAGATGATGCCGCCGCCAGCATACAGGGACCAATGTCACTGGCAGGAAGAGGTGTCATGGTGGCACCCCTTCCTGCTTGCGATACCACAAAAAAAGAGGCAGCTTCTTTTTTGCTGTGCGTTGCCTCACAGTTTGGTTGCTGCGGCAACGCTGCATAACATTTCGCCGCCAGTGTGTACCAGCCCTATGTTACACATTCAGACCCAATCGTATTCCAGCTAGGCTGTTGTTGTTGTTATTATTTGAATGGCATACTCTGAGCAACAATGGCTGATGCTTAATGGTCATGCTTACTGGGGTCATTACTGTAACATCAGTGTTGCAACATCACCAGGTCCTTTAGCCTGTGAAATCACAAGTTCCTCATTCTCAAGTTTTGACTTTGAAATCTCAGGGCCTGGGATAATCCTGACCTAGCAACCCTAACATAATCTATGGAGTTAATATAGATTTCCATTGATCTGTTGGGTCTAATAAATGGATTTAGAGTGTTGTGACTTGATCTGTACCTGCTAGACTAATGTACAAAACAGAATTTAGTTAAATCACTTGTTTCCATATTTCTTGAGTGTTCCACTGCAGTACCCATAATCAAAATGCTTTTAAATGGAGAGAGTAAATGCATTTAGAAATGTATGCTTCAAGAAAAAATATGCATCTAAGAATATATATTTAACTGTTCACTTCCAGGATGTTGAACAGATTAAAGTAGAAAGAGGGTTGAATAAGTGAATGTATGTGAAAGTAGTTTAACTGGACATTGACTCCTTCTTGGAGATTAGTATTTGTTCTTATCAATCTCTAATAGCGTCTGGTGGGGCTGGTTTGCCATGAAACAGGTGCACAGATCATGAGATTTCTCTCTCTCTCTCTCATCATACACAAACACTTTGAGAGAGAGAGAGAGAGAGAGAGATGTAGCTGCAAATGAGTACCATATATACAGTACTTGCCTATAAGTCAACCTCATGTATAAATGGAGGGTAAGTTTTGGGGCCAAAATTATGAATAAGTTGAAGGTAAAATTTAGGAGCATATAACAAGGATCTAAAGGATGAAGCAAAGCAAAACAAAGTCAAAGAAGTTACAAAATTTCAGCAGACATAACTCTTTGTGCTCAATCTTAAGGCTGGATGGATGAAAGAGTGGGGGGCTCAGTGCTTCCAGAATAGGATATACCCCTTTCACCAGGGAATGGTTACTTCTTTTAAATAAGAGTTAAGATACAATGTTTGACCTAATTTTTTAGACTTGTATGTGAGTATATACAGTAATTTGTTCCAATGAGATCTAGAGCTGAAGTGTTTTATGCCTCCTTGGCCTGGTTGTTCCTTCTATCTATTCTTGGGGAGTGAAGATCCTTAAGGAAGCAGTTTACTGACACAGAGCCTAGAAAGCAGAATCCTTTTAGTGGTTTACATGTGCATATGTGTCTTAAAAGGTGCATATGTCTCATTTTGGATGGGGCTCAGGGGACTATTCTCAAACCTTCCCCTCAACAGCTTTCAATTCCTGGCAGGGGCTGTTGCTTCATACTGGTGAGGAGGGAAAGGAAAGAGGAACTCAGAAGAGGAAAAAGTAACTGGCCTTCATTCTGAGGGGAAGGAAAAGGACAGTGCATTCCAATACTCTCCAGTTGTTTCAATTTGGCAGGAACAACTCCAGTTAATCTTCTGTCATCTCACTTTTTCAGATGCTTTTAAAACGTCCTAGTTTCTCCCTCCTCCTATCCCTTCCTTCATTTATCCTCAGTTTGCTTAAATCGGTACAAACTGAGTCCAAAGTGCAAAAAGTAATTTGCACTTAATTAACTCTGCACGGGGGAGGGGAGACGATCTTGCCCTTCCCAGTAGGCTCAGGCAAAAGCAAACTGCTGCAGCCCTTCCTAGCTTGTGTGTTCTTCCTGTCATCTAGACCACATGTTGGTGTTGCTTGGCCATGCGTGTTCTAGTTTTCATCTCTGAAATATTGGAGGGAATGTATTGCATCTGGAAGAATACGTACCTTCATTTCTGTCCCCCTACAATCCCAGGCTCCTCTGAACGGCCTTGCTCTCCCTTTCCTTATTTTTACAGACCAGCAGCAATGACCTTCCTGGATAAGCAGCTAACAGGGTGGAAGAACACAGAACCATAAGAACAAGAGAATTATGCTATACCAGACTATGGGATCTCAACCTAGAGCAATTCTTTTTCTCAGCCAGTTCTCTCCAAGCTTCTAGCCAACGATGGCATTGTAATGAGGTGATGCCAGATTCTCAGAGGAGCCAAGCTTTGAGGGCATGTACTCCAGAGACTTAAACTCAAGAGTCTTTTGTACAGAGATCTTGTAGCACCTTTGAGACTAACTGAAATAAAGAAGTTGGCAGGCAGAATGGACTTCAGTCTACTTCCTCAGATGGATATAGTCTATTACTCAAGGTTCCTGGGTCTGAGAGGCAATGATTCAAACTGACCATGCTTTATCATCATGATTCTGGGATCTGTGTCAGACTCCAGTTTCTTTGTCTCCTGTGGTAATGGTCCAGTTGAATCAGAGCTGAGTTTGGGGGTCTTGATATGAGGAGTGATGCAAAGGAATGAGAAAAGTAAGTAAGGCATTCAAAGGTGAGAGGGTTTGAAGCTTAACCAGACAACAATCAGGCAATCTAGCAAGATCTAAAAGTATGAGGAAAAGTTATACCATGATTTGAAAAACCCAGCCAGATCTTTTGAATTGAAATTTAAAGCAAGGCTGGACAAGCCAAAATGGAATTCAAAGAGTAAACTGCTAAAAGTATGAGCTATGATGGTGATGCTGATACATTGTCAGGTATAACAATTGAGGACAGTAAGTAAGTTGGACATTAAATAGTAAGGTTTAAAGGAAAGAAGAAAAGGAAATTGCAGAGAAATCAAATGCAGTTTTGCATATCTTTTACATCAGGAAATGCTGAAGAAATAAACAGTACAACTGGTGCGTTGGTATTTCTTTCTTTCTGGGTAGTGCATCAGAAGAACCATGTCAAATACGAGTGACAAAGGATGACATTTTAAAATAAGAAATCATGGAGAATGTGGTGGCATTTAAGGATTATTAAAGAGTTCATATATGAAATTGCTGAACTATTAACTAAACATGCAACTTTTTTTAAAAAAACAAAACTCTGTTTCCTTACCTGATGGCTGAGAGTTAGCCAATGTAACACCAATTTATAAAAGGACCCAGGTGGGATCCAAGAAATTACAGGCTTGTCAAACTAACTGTTTCTCTGGGAAATTGGTCAAAAAGCATTATTAGAACCAGAATTGTTAAGCCTTAGAAAAATAAGCCTTCCTGAGGAAAAAATCCCAGCATGGCTTCTGCAAAGGGAAGCTTTGCTCCACTAGCTTTTTACATTTAGTTGTATTTTTCAAAACATTCCTCATCAGAGAAAACTAGCAGCTTTGGGATAAGAGGTAATGAACTCTCATGGTGCTGGTAACTGCTTTAGAAAAAGATACGCAGAGTGGAAGAAACCATGGACAGGTTTTCATGATGGAGGAAAATAAAAATATTTTAAATGCCCATATTTCTGCTTAAGGATGCAATTGGCAGCATCTTCTCTGGAAATAGTAGCAGAGGCACTGAAGAATCTACTAAGAATGTTGTGGCAAAGTAAAAGCAACAGCGCTTTAAAATGAAATAATAAAATCCTTCCTTTTTGTTCAGACAAAATGGCAGGTAAAGAAGGGAAGACATTAGAGATGTACAAATTTATCTGTGAGGTGGACAAAATGCACAGGGAGATGTTTTCCTTCCTTGCTGACAAAACTAGAATGCAGGCTAATCCAGTAAAGATGCATGGTTGGAGATTCAGGACAGACAAAAGCATACCCTCCAAATATCCTGATTTGGCAGGGACAGTCCCATTTAATCTTATGTCCTCCCATTTTCTAGCTGCTTTTAAAATGTCCCAGTTTCTCTCTCCTCTTTCCATTTTCCCTTTTTGTCCTCAGCTCACTTTAGTTGCTGCAAACTGAATTCAAAATGCAAAAGTCGTTTGCATTCTGCTAATTCAGTAGGGATGAGCAATAAGGGTGCAGAATCTTGCCCTTCCCTGTAGACTCAGGCAAGAGCAAAATGCTGCAGCACCTCCTAGCTTCTCTGTTCTCCCTTATTGATAACTTCTGACATTTTTACCACACTCTGATGTTGCTTGGCTGCATGTGTCCTTGTATTCATCTGTGAAATGTTGAAGAGTATATTGAAAAGGGTATACAAAAGAGTATACATGGAGCCAGCAGGATGTAGTGGTTTCAGCAATGGACTCTGACTATGGAGACCAGGGTTTCAATCTCAGGTCGGCCATGTTAAATCCACTGGGTGAGCTTTGGCGAGTCACAATCTCTCAGCCTTAGAGGATGGCAATGGCAAACCTCCTCTGACCAAATCTTGCCAAGAAAAGACCATGATAGAGTCACTTTAGGGCTACCATAAGTTGGAAATGATTTGAAGGTACATGACAACAGCAGCAGCAACAACACAAAAAGTGAGCACAACATACATAAACACATACTGGTAGAATTCAAAGATATAGCCATGTTAGTCTATAGAATCAGTACATAGAGAGATCTTGTAGCACCTTTGAGACTAAGTGAAAGAACTAAATTGGCATCATGAGCTTTTGTAGACTTCAGTCTACTTCCTCAGATACATTTGATGGAGTGGAAGCCAGGCACAGATATGTGTGTGTGTGTGTGTGTGTGTGTGTGTGTGTGTGTGTGCATGCATGCCATTGGTATGTGAGGATGTCAATTCAAATTATAAATCTTTTGTGTATGGAAATAAAGTTGCAGATCCAGTTTTAACAATGGTCGTTAGTGCACAAAGACATAGGTGCATGGAGATGAACTGGCAGATCTAGTTTTGCAATGGGACTAGCCTGTGGAGAGGAGAACAGATGAATGTAGGGCATCCCCATGCGGATGAGGTCAGATAGTGTTGAAGTGTGTGTAGTGTATCAGGAAACCATTTTCTTTGTTCAGTCCATTGCTGAGGGACTGTAGTTTGTGGATGAATTCCAGTTCTGCTGTTTCTCTTTCCAATCTACCTTAAGTAGTTCTTTTGTTTATGGATCACTGTTCTGAGGTCTGAGATGGAATGCCCAGGGAGACTGAAATGTTCTGCCACCGGTTTTTGTGTATTCCCATTCTTATTGTCTGATTTATGTCCATTCATCCTTTGGCTTGGGGACAAGCCTGTTTGCCCAATGTAGAGTACTGAAGGGCATTGCCAACACAGTGTGGCATAGATCACATTGAAGGATGAGCATGTGAAGGCCCCCCTAATATTGTGGGTGATACCATTAGGTCTTGTGATGACATTTCCTGGATAAATGTATGGGTAGAGTTGGCATCTTGGTTTGTGCAAGGCTTAGTACAGTACCTGTGTCACCATCTGTGTCATGTGTCATCCTGTAGGTGAGTACCTGTTTGAGGTTTGGAAGGTATCTGCAGGTGAGTAAAGGTCTTCCACCAAGAGTAGCTTTATTGTCCAGAATGGGTTGTAGTTCATTGATGGCACGCCTGAGTGGTCCCATTTGGGAGCTTTATGAGACCACTAGTGGAGTTCTGTCATTTTCCCTCTTCAATTTGTTCTGTAATAGATCAGTCCTGGGTACATGCCTTGCCTTGTTTATTTGTTTTTTCACTTCATGTGGTGGGTACTGTACTTTGAAGAATGCTTGTTGTAATTCCTTGAGTTTGGCATCCCTGTCTTGTGGGTCTGAACAGATGTGATTGTATTGGAAGGTTTGGCTGAAGACTATGGATCTAGTGGCATGTTCAGGGTGGAAGCTGGAGGTATATAAGTTTACGTGAATTTGAGATATAGTGTGGTGCTTATCTATCCATTTTGTAGCTGTACTGTGGTGTCCAGAAAGTAAACTTATTCAGTAGATAGTTCCAGGCTGGGTGAAAGTTGTTGAAACTCTTGTAGAATGACTTCAGTGAGTCCTCTCCATGAGTCCAGATTATAAAGATATCATCAGTGTACCTCAGGTAGAGGAGCAGTTTCTGGGTGCAGTGTTAAGGAAGTGTTGTTCTAGGTCAACCATGAAGATATTGGTGTATTGTGGTGCCATGCGTGTGTGCCCATGGCAGTGCCATTAGCTTGAAGATATATGTTGTTATCAAGGAAGAAGTAATTGTGTGTGAGAACAAACTGGCAGACCTTAGTGACTAGGTCGGATAGGTTCCCATGTGGAATGATATTCCTGATGGCTTGTAGTCCATTTTTGTGTTGGGTGGCTAAGATGGTGTTTTCTGGAAGCTTGTGGATGGATTGTATCTTCTGTAAGACGTCTGTGGTGTGCTTCACATTGCTGGGGGTGTTGGTGGCATATGGTTTAAGGATATTGTCCATATATTTGGAGGCACCAGTGCTGGAGATGAGGGTTGTCCAGGGTTGCCGTGTTTATGTATTTTGGGTAATACATAGAATGTGCCAGGTTGGGGCTCCTGGGGTGTGTTAATAAGCATTTGGTTTTGTGCCTCCATGGGAAGCTCCCTGGGCAAGCTGTGTAATTCCTTCTGGTCTTCCTCTGTGGGGTCGTTAGATAGGATTCTGTAAAATGTGGTGTTGGACAGATGGCTCTCAGGCTCCTGTATCTAGTCAGATCAGTCCATGATGATTACAGCTACTCCTTTGTCAGCCGATTTGATGACAACATACTGTGACATTCATTACCATGAGGTGTAATGCTGTCCACCAGTCTAAAAATGAGGCATATCCTTAGGGTATTAGATTATTCTCCTTATATTTGAAGATGAAAGTGATGGGAGGGGAGAATTACTGAAACTGGATGAAAAGTTTATTGATTTGGGAATGGACATACCAAATACTGTGTTTGTATCATAAGTGGTGTGAATCAATGTGTAACTGCTCTCCCTTTATTTCCTAATTTTTGTGATAATGGGAATGGTTACAAGGCTGCTCCTTCCTATCTGATAATGGTAATATTTGAAGGTTTAGCTCACTTTGGAGGACACAATTCCAATTCGTTCAGTTCTTCCTATGTCCAAGAGGTATAATGTTGACATGGGAAGGAGTTTTGGTGTGGAGATCCTCCCATGTGGCTCAGATATTCTGATGCTACCTTCATACTATGGAGAGGCATTGTTTATCATAAAGGTGATGCAAAAAAGCCTCTTTAGATGTAGTACAAAACACAACTTTATTTTATCTTATTTTTTGCAACAGATTTGTAGTGTCCTCAATTGAAATAACTTGCTGTGTTCAGTCTTAATAACTGTGTGAATAAAAACAAAATAGCAAATATGGAGAGGATTAAAAAGCTACCTACAAATAGTCAGAAAAACAAGCAATTTTCTGAGAAAATTGGAGAGACTCTCTTTAGGATGCAAAACAGATGGTGGCTCCAGAGAGGTGGTGTACACTCAACATTTGTATTGATAAAGTCTTGGCAGAAGAGAAGGTTTCATAAGTTTTCCATTCGTCTTGATTGATTGCTTTTACCTTTATTGTTACCAGATTTGGCTACAGTAAAAACATCTGTCTCTGCAAGACGTTTGCAGCTTTCCTAGATTTGGGCATTTGTTGATGTGGTGGCCTGTAAGAATGAGTAATCAATTGGTAATGCTGCCAAGTTATACATAATAAAATATTCTGGGATCCCACTGGGGCTTTAAAGTATGAAACTGCATCCCCCTCCCTGGGTTTTGAAAAATTCAAAATAGAAAATATGCACCAAAGTTGCTTTCCCACCCCATGAATAATGCAGTTCACAATTTTCAAAGAACTTCCAAAAAGCAATTTTAAAAAGGTCATTAAAATTGTACAAGTCATAAAGGTACACATATTTATATAAACTAAAATTGGTTGAATAGCTTCATTATAGAATAACCATCTCAACCTTCTACAATTGTGGGATTTATGAGTCCTAATGGTAGCAAATTTATTTATTGATTTGATTTGTATGTCCCCTTACCAAAGTCAGCTTCCAGAAATACACTTTAAAAATAGAACAATATTTTTTAAAACAAAACGAAAACATCACATCAAGCCATAGAAAATTATTTGAAAGATATACAAAGTTTGAAAAGAAAGGTAAAAATGTCCCAATAAGAAAGCTTCCCTGCGTATACATTGAAAGCCTGCTTAAACGAAAAGGAGGGAGTTCCAAAGGGTGGATTTAAGGAAATTAAGAGTTTAAGTAATAAGATGCAACATGTTTTCTTTCAAAATGGTCTCTTCTATCACTAACATAAAGTTCTTTTTTCTTCTTTTCTTATTTCTTAACAGCTTCGAGCACATGCAGTTGATATGAATGGAAATAAAGTGGAAAACCCCATTGACCTCTACATCTATGTCATTGACATGAATGACAACAGGCCAGAGTTCATAAATCAAGTTTATAACGGATCTGTTGATGAAGGATCTAAACCAGGTATAGTAAGAATTGCTCATAGGACTGTTGCAGATCCTTAATTAATTAAATGGTGTGTGATATCATGTTCTCTGCTCTTCCTTGGTTCTCAGGAGCTATTGGTTATTTCTGTTCTGAGCATATGTAGCAGTTTTTGGAGCCCCTTGGGTAATGCAATGGCAACCCCTCTCAGAAGAAACCTGTCAAGCAAACCCTATGCCATAAGTATAAATTACTTGGAGATGCACAACAGCAAGATAAAACCCTTCCAGACTCCCCAGGGTGATCCTTTTCTGATCTTTCTTGGACATTTCCAAGAAAGATGATTCCACTTCTAAACAGGTTTCAAGAGACGTTTGCCTAATGTAATAATGCACCTCATATAAATTCCACAATGCATCTGAGGAAATAGACCTAAGTCTACAAAAGCTTCTTTTTAAAAAATTCCTTTTAACTCATGCAATTCCCATCCAACAATGTCAGTTTTTAAAAAAGTTTTTACCCCCCAAAATGGAAGAAAAATTAGTAAATGGGCTGCTTGGGAATAATTGGGGGAGGGGGGTAGGGGGAGAGAAGGAGACACTGACACCATGGAACTGGAAATAATGGTACAACCCAAGCAGCAAGGTTTCACACCGGGGCATTTGTACTATTGATGGCTCATTGATCTGTCCCCCCCCCCCATTGAAAATGGACACCCTCATCATGGCTGGGGGATGCATCAACTATTGGTCGGAGGCAGCATTATGTACTTTTTACTGACAATGCCACATTTTTCTAGGTGTAATCGCAGTTTTAAAGCTGCATGAAGTAATCTCCTTTGGCTCAAAAGGGCTACAAGTTCCCTTTGCATGCTAATATTTCAGACTCATATGGCTATACTGTATCTCTGAATAAAATACACCCATATCTCAAAAACTGAACTTTTGACCACTTCTGCTTCTGTGTATTTCAAATTTTTGGCAATTTGACTATCCACCAGAGAATCCTGGGGCAGAAATGTGAACCCTAAAAACACTGCAGATGTCCACTCCTATGTTAGAACGATATTTGAAAAACAGGATGGGATGTGGAGTTCCAGAAACAGGACACATTCATGTCTCAAATATAAAAGTGGTTATTGCCATCACAGCTAAATGGAACCTCTGTGTTCAGAAGTAGCACTTCTATGAGTAATGATGCTCGGGATAGACAAAAAAAGAAATGAGGTCCACAGTTATATGCTGTCTGGCAAGAGTGGAGAAATTTTAGTCCTCCAAATGTTTTAGCGCCCCATATCCCTTACAATTGACCATGGAAGCCAGGATGACTAAATCAAAGCTGTCATACTTTGGCCACATCATGATGAAATCATTAAGAAAGGCAATGATACTAGGAAAGATGGAAAGTAGTAGAAAGAAAGGAAGAGCACATGCCAGATCAGGGAGGACACAGGCCTGGGCCTGCAGGACCAGGGAAGAGAGGTTCAGGACATGAGGGTCTTGCAGAAGTCTCATCCACAGGATCACCATGAGTCGAAATTGACTGAAGGGCTGTTGACAAAAACAACAACCTTTCACAGTGCACTATTGTGCAGTAGGTGTCTCTGCTGTGCATCTTGTGTGGTACCCAATTGGGCATTATTTACCTAAGACTGCCATATGTTTTTGATTCACACTAGTGATTCCTAAAATACTTTTTTGAAATTTTATTTCTCCTGAAATAAAACCCATTGAATGCAGTGGAGTTTCTTAGTCACAAGTAACTTCAATACCACTGATTTCAGAGTGCCTGCTCTAGGTAAAACCAACTCTGGATTTAGCTCAGATTTTTCTAAAAGCAGCTTTGAAATCCAAAGAGTTGGCATGCAGATGTTTTTTATTATTATTTTTTTAAAAAAACTGGTAATGCCAACCCATGCTTCTCTTCATATTTGTGCATTTTATTTAATTTAACTCTTTTTACTCTGCTATATCACCCTATTTACAAGATTTTGTCATTCCTCCATAATATTGGCTGTCATTGCTATTCAGTGTTGCTACAGTTGGAATATGTCAAAGAAGAAAATTCATCTTAGCCAAAGTATTTATTTTTAGGAGTGTGAGCCTCTCCATAAAGGGAGGCTTCAGTTTTGTTATCCATCTGATTCTTCTTCTGTTTTTTAATTTCCAATTTCTTACAATGCAATTGATTTCATTCTTCTACATTAATAGAAAATAATAACTTCCCAAATAAAGTGTTATAGGTTTTTTGGAGTTTTCAGGCTATGTGCCCATGTTCTAGAAGAGTTTCTTCCTGCCGTTTCGCCAGCATCTGTGGCTGGCATCTTCAGAGAATGCTTTGCCTGGAAAAACTGGGTGTATATATACTGTGTGAGCCTGGGAATGCAGGAGTGATTTGCATGTGTATTGTTCTGTGTTGATGGCTGGCTCCGCCTGGCTGATAATGCAAACAAGGATTGCAATTAGCCAGACCTTAATCCCCCATCGTTGCCTCCTCATCCCAGGCTGAGGCCAGCCATCAACACAGAACAATACACATGCAAATCACTCCTGCATTCCCAGGCTCACACAGTATATATACCACCCAATTTTTCCAGGCAAAGCACTCTCTGAAGATGCCAGCCACAGATGCTGGCGAAACGGCAGGAAGAAACTCTTCTAGAACATGGCCACATAGCTCGAAAAAAACCACAAAAAACTATGGATGCCGGCCATGAAAGCCTTCGACTTCACAAAGTGTTATAGTATTCTGATAATGAAAATCTGCCTTAATCTCATTAACCCTATTTTTTGTTGATATAGACCAAATTTCAGTAATTTGAAATAGATTACTGATTTTGAACCCTGCAATTCTGTGCTCATCTCTATTTATGATCTTTTGTTAAAAAAAATAAGGATTTCTTAATGTATCTTCATTAACGTCTACCTCATGAAAATGCTTCAGTACCATTTCCACCTCTCTATTGAGGTCAATTGCCTAAGTGATCCTTTTTAACAATCTGTCTATGTTCTTTAGTTGAGAGAAACTGTTAACTTCATATCCTTCAAAATATGACCACCTGCACTGAAGTAAATCGATTACATGCACTAATTAGTCCCTTAAATTAATTTGCATGATCAAAATAAGAGAGCTAATTGACTGCAGACTTCAGCTGTTAACAGCCTTAATAATAATGAAGGTGGAGGAACTCTGGGTTTTTTAAAAAGAGAGCAGGAGGGAGAGAGAAATGTAGGTTATTTTCATGAACAGCAGGAAACTTGGTGTAAAATCTAAATCTCAGGGTAGCCTTAATGAGGTTCTTTTCCCTGGATAAATTTGTCTTCTGCCCTTGTTTACCTGGTGGACAGGTTAAATATCAATGACTTTGGGATTGTGTCAGCAAACATTTGTCATAATGTGTCCACTGCCTGAGGTAGTTACCATATATATATATATATATATATATATATATATATATATATATATATATATATATATATATATATGAAAGGACACTATTTTTAACAAGAGGAATTGGATTGGGGATTGATTGCATTTCCACCTAGTACAGTGATAAGCTATGCAAACACAGACAAAGAGTTTTGACTTGTGTCTTGAGTGAATGGGACTGCATCATTTGGTTTATTTTTCGGTGGGATTTATACCTGGCCAAAGCTTGGGAAGGGGGCTTTTCACACTGCAACTCCCAGAATCCCCTAGCCAGCCCAGCTCTCAAGAAACTTACCACACAAAAAAATGTTAGGTTTACCCTAATGTCACCATAAGTTAGAAATGACTTGAAGGCACACAACAGCAAGAAGCTCCACAAGCCGGCCTATAAATGTACCAGAGTAAGATGATAGAAAGGATTGTACTATTTCAGCTTCAAGCAGGAGAGGGTTCTTTTTCCCCCACAAGAGCACATCTTGATGGAACATGGGTGGAGAACTTCAGATTCCTCAAATGTGCCTAGATAAACCTTTAAAGATCAGGTGTGCATGAGATGAATTCTATAAAAAGTGTTAAACTTGCATCCAGGCCAGAGTCTAGGGTATCTGAAGGACCTTATTCTCATATTTTGAGAATTTCTGGGGAGGTCCTTCTCTCTGGTGTAGCATCTGGTGGCAGATTGGAAAGGTCCTTCTTGGTGGCTGCACCAAAGATCTGGAGCTCCATTATAAGATATGTCAAGAATGGCACTCTCCCTGTCATCCTTTCATAGACAGGTAACAACTTTTTTGGTTCAGAAAGTTCTAGGCAGTTTTTGAATGAAATCAGTTTTAAAACTGTTCAACCTTTGTAAGTCACTTTGAGTCCGGAACTGGGGAGAAAGCACGATATAAATTAACAAATAAATAAACAAGAACAACAACAGCTTCAATACTATTTGCATGAGAATAGGTTCTATTGAACACAGTGGAACTTAGTTTAAAGGAGACATGTATAGGATTGCACTTCCATCCTGCCACCTGTTAAATCGGAGATCCACCAGGCAAGCAACTATGGGCTCACATGTTGTGTGACATGAGCTGAGATCCTCTTGACAGTTCCACAGCAAATCAAACTTTCCATGTCTTCTTCTGAAACAAATTGATGCGAAGGAGAGAAAGAGAGACCAAATGCTAAAACTCACCCTGCTCATTAAGACTGATAGATAGACTAAATTGCAGCCTCCTCTTGTTTGAAATCCAGATAAGCCTTTAAGCTATTAAATCAGAATTGGATACCTTTGACTACAAAATACTTGTTCCTCTGGTTACAGCAATGGGCTTGTGGGGTTTTCCCTTTTTGTATTATGCATCCCCAACCCACAATATGGCTACAAAACCATCTCTCCTCTTCAGAAGCAATTACGTTCACCTTTGATGTATTCCCCTACCCTATCCTGCCTCCTCTCATTTAATCTGCAGTCTCTTAAAAGGTTTATATTGGTATTGAATTTCTCTTCCTTGCATTTGCTAAAATTCATGGGGGCAGCAGCATGAGAAGCCTTCGCTCTGCCTATACTGCAATAACAGCAATGCTGCATCTTTCAAACATAGACAAGGTCACAAAGTCATGTGATTCCTCCTGTGGGTGGCCTCATGGCTGCAAATGTGGGTACCACTTGGCTCAGCCTTGTTTTCTTTTTCATTCTTGTTCTTTTAACTCCAAGCAATTACAGGTGGCCCTCCATACCTATGGATTCTTTATCTATGGGTTCAAGCATCCATGGCTTGAAAATATTTTTAAAATATATAAATTCCAAAAATCAAACTTTATTCTTATATTTTATATAAGCAATGCCATTTTTCTATGCCACTGTATATAATGGAACTGGAGCATCCATGTATTTTGGTATCCATATGGGGTCCTGGAATCAAACCTCAGTGGATACTAGGGGCCCACAGTGATTTTCTTTCAACCACTAATATGAAAAATACAATTAGGGTTATGGGAAAACCATCCTGTGGTTGGAAAACTTCAGAACTTGAAAAAATTACTTTTAGATTATAACTCCTAGACTCACCCATTGACCACGCTGGCTGGTGTAGTCTAGGAACTATCCCCCACAAATTGACTTTTCCAGGCTCTGGCCAATTTTCCATATTAGTTGTGAAAGCTGCTGTGAAAGACTGGGTGACTTGCCAGATGGGCTATTAATGCCACATTTGCGGGGGGGGGGGCAGAGTGTTGGAAAATCTCTGTGTCCCACCACCCTCTCAGTCTTCTTTGATGGGAACAAAAGAGAGGTCCTTCTCAGTGTCTGCTCCCAGACATTGAACTCCCTTCCTACAGGCCAGGATGGCCTCTTCCCTGCTCTTCTTTCAGTGGCAGGTAAAAACATTTTTGTGCCATCAGACTTTTTCAGACTGACAAGAGTTGGATGCTGTGATTGGTATGGAGTTGTTAACACATTTTAACATTTGAAATGTTTAATGTTTTTAACTTTATAAATAGAATTGAAAGAGAAAGCCATGTTAGTTTGTAAAATCAGTATGTGGAGAGATCTTGTAGCACCTTTGAGACTAATGGAAAGAAATTCACTTCACTGACATGGAAGCTGCAAGTGTTACTTGTATATGGATTTCCCAGTGAAGTATTACCTGTCACCATCCTTTCCTTCCTGGAGATGTTTAGATAGTGGCATGACTGGACTGCTGACCATGAAGCATGTAGGAAGCTCACGTATGAGTGCCAGCCAGATATGGCTGAGGAAATCTACAAGAGGCCTTATCCAGAGATAAAAACAATTGTGGGCCTAGATTAATGTTGGGTAGAATTTAGAATTTGCTTATCAATAAGAGCCTGAAAAGCCATGGGAAGCAAAGGGGATGGCATTTACTTCCTGAAGCTGGCTGCCAAAGAGTAGTAGACACCATCTGGCCACCCCGAACCTTACCTGGCCACTAAATGGCTGTGGGCCACCAATAGCCAGCCCAGCACCAGAGTGGAAAATTAAGAGCATGGGCAGTTATTCCTTATAGACATACAGAATACAGTCAGCCCTTCTTATACAAGGATTACTTATACATGGATTCAAGCATCCTTGGTTTGAAAATGTTCAAAAAAAGTATAAATTTCAAATATCGAACCTTGATTTTCCAATTTTTATAAGGGATACCATTTTGCTATGTCATTATATTTAATGGGACTTGAGCATCCACGATTTTTTTTATCCACGGGGGATGTTGTAACCAAACCCCAGCATATAACAAGGATCCACTGTATATATCTCCAAACCAACCATTAAAAGACATATCTCAGGCATAATTTGACATTACACCAGCTGACCTCATCGATTGGATTCCAACTTTTGTTTTAAGATCAAAATCTGACATTGAAATCAGATGCAAATATAATTGTTTAAAAGTCATGCCATTTCAAAAATCATCCCTCACTTTTGCAAAATTCTCCCCTCAAAAAAGGGAAATATTTGGGATGCTTTTGGGATTATTTTTAAAAAATTATTTCTTCTTTTGTATAGGGGAAAGTACTTAGTTTATAATGCCAACTGAAACATAATCCCATTGAATGTGAGAATCCTTCTGGAATACAACCACTAGCCCATGTAAGCAAAGACCCATCAAGTAGACTGTATATTGTACCCTAGACTCCCATAAAAAGGAAAGCCCTTCCCTCTGCTTTAAAAATGCTGAAGAATAAATTCTCCCTAACTGCTTCTCATGTCATTAGCGTAAGGTTATGCAGATGAAGCCTTTAGTGTTACTCTCTCTTTTTTTGAATTTGTTAAACATAGATCTTTGCTGAGCTTTCAGAACAAGTGGAGAACATGAATGGATGTGAACAATTTTTAAAACACACACACACTGGATCAACATCCCTCCTCTTTCTGAGCTGTTTTGATTTAATGTATTGCTGCCGATTGAAAGTGTATCTTAAAAGGCCATGTTTCACTTGCCTCAAATAATGTTCTGCTTCTTTGAACTTTGCCTCTCTATGAAGAACACAGCTAAGGTTTTAAATTTCTTTTAAAAAAAATGCAGCTGCAAAGCCAGAGCTGAAAATTCCCACTGGTCTTTCCAGCAGTCTTAATCAGCAAAGTTCTCTACTTGCAACAGAAGTTTCCTTTCAAGAGTAGATAAAGGTCCCTGGATTCCACAGCCACTGGCCTTGTTGGCTGGGAAAGTCGTAGTCTAACAAAAGGAACTTTTTTCAAGCTCTTCCCTTGTGAACTGAGATGAGCAAAAGACATCTGGGCAGAAGCAAAATCAAGAGGAAGTATGGGATGTGAGGTCATTACTGCATGAGCCCCATTTTCACTGCAATCATGTTTGTCAATGAAAATGGAATTGGTACCTGTTTGGATAATAGCTGTTATTACATGTCTTTGCAATTGTGCAACTCAGCTGCTGCTGCCATCCCTTTAACCCCACTTCCTTGCTATATGCCCAGTCCATCTTGCCTTTCAGGGTTTTTTAATCGTGTGTGTGTGTGTGTGTGTGTGTGTGTGTGTGTGTGTGTCTTTTTCATGCCATTCCAGAGTTCTATTACTGTGACTGACATTTTTTAAAAAGAAAGGAAAAAATGGGTAAATAAAGGCAACCAGCCTGCTTGGAAATAGCAAAGGGGTTGGGTGGGAGAAAGGAGACATTGACACCATGTGACTACCAACATCATCACTGCCTTGGCAGTGATGTTTTGCATCTGGGAACTTGCACAGTTGAGAGCTCATTGATGGGTTTCCCCTGTCAATAAAAAGGGACACCCTAACTGTGGTTGGGGAACCCAGAAGATATGGGTCAGAGCTGGCATCATGCAATATGTATTGCCAAAGCCATTTTTTTTCTGTGTCTAATTGCAGATTCAAAGCCACATGTAGTAATCTCCTTAGAGTTGAGTAGGAATCAGTTCTCAAAAGTCTCAACTCTACTCATGGGCAGAGAAACTGGGAGTCTGTGAAATATGTTCTCCAAACATTGTTGATAATATATAGAGAAGGCATGTGTAGAGACAGTTAATACTGAACTATTTATCATGTACTGAAAGGAAAGTTAAGGCTAGATTTCAATTTTTATTATAGTAGCCAAACAAACAGGAAATGGATTCTATGCAAAAATTTGTCTGACCCAACTGACTTCAGTTCAAAGATACATGCGGTGTATGTGTGTAAAATTACCTTCCAGTGAATTAAACAAAATAGAAGAACACATTAACACAATCACTGTTGTAATATTCTTGAATAGCAAGAACACCATTCATTGAAACAAATAAAACTGTGAAGTCAATACATATTTATATAAAATTATTGATCTGTATTCTAGCAGAAAATTCAGTAATATGGGCGAAGATGATTTTTAAAAAAGGTAACTTAGAAGCCAGAGAGAATGTTGTGTATGAGGTATCATCCCAGCATAAATCGAATGAAAGTTTGGACATTCCCAATATAAAACTAACAGTGTAGATAATGTGTTTTGTGATATGCTTTTAGATTTGCCCTCAAAGGTTAATTACAACCCAAGGACAACATTACTTAGAGTATCCTCCATTTTTTAAACTTTTCTGGTGAATGTAAGAAAAGATGGCCACTTTAATGTTTCTGACAATGCAATGATATCTCCCTTCTTTCAGAACAGAAAAACCAGTTCATTCTAAATTAAATCTATACTAAATACAGGAATTGCTTCAATTGTATTCTTTTTGTTTGTTTTTTGTTTTGATAGCTGTCTTTAAACATCTGAAGCAATGTGGAAAATGGAATTAACTTCTTTTCTTCTGATTTTGAGACTAGAACATGAACCAGTCGATTCAAATTACAAGAAAGGATGTTCCAGTTTAGCATTAAGAAGAACTTTTTTTACTATTAGAGTGGTTAAGCAGTACAACAGATTGCATCTGTGGTGGGTTCCCCATCTTTTGAGTTCTTTAAACAGAGGCTGGATCTCTCAAGAAATTATTTATGTTATTGTATGGCGGGGATTAGACTAGCTGACCCTTGTGGTCACATCCAATTCTAAGGTTCTATGTTTCTATGTTATTCACAATGGAATTTTGGTCACCCCAGAATTAGCATGTTTTGAAAAACTATTTTCATAATTGCTAGCTATAGGCCCGTTGTTAATTATCATTGTCCCAGGATACAAATATCTGAAGTCAAGTATTCAGTCTGTACAAGAATATAACCCCCTACTATGTTGGGCTATTTTGGGATGTGGCATCAAACTCTAAATCAGAGGTGGAAAAATTGTGGGCTGTGGGACACATGTGGCCCCCCCAAGCTGTTTTGTCACCCTCAGGTCCTATAGAATGTGTGGAGAGAATCTCCATCATGTTTAGAGGAACAAGGTGTCGTAGGGGTCACAAATTGGATTCCCCCCCCCCCAATTTTGTGCCTTGCAATGTCCTACAGGGGGTGTGAAAAGCATGAAATGGGACATTACTGGATGTTGTTTCTTCCTGAGCCAAAAATGGCCTTTCGAGCAAAAAAAAAAATTACTTTTTTTTCCATAGGTGTGGTAGGAGGTGCAAACCTCCAAGGTTTCAGGTAGGCTAATCCAGTCCCCCCTACTTTCCCCAGTTGCCCATCTTTGATCTAAATCCCTGCCCAGGCATTTGGGCTTAGCACCCACTCTATGGGACAGGATGGGGAAACTCCAATTGTCTCAACCTCCAGGCCTCTCTACATTGCCATTCCCTCACTTAAACCATCATTTGGAGGTTACTCAGCTTTTGTAAAGTTTTCCTCCATTCTAAAATTTAAAAATGCTTCTCTTAAAAATTTAGCTACTGACAGTAACGGCTTTAAGTAATATGTTGCCATTTTTATTCCTTCCCTTTTGTTTGTGAACTCCCATCACTAGAATGAGAACTTCTCTGAAACTGCTTGGGTTGAAAGACGTTCTCCATTGTTGATGTGAGAGTCAGGATAAATAGATGAGTCACCAGTGAAGATTTTGGTACTTTCAGTGGGGAATCTGTTAGAAGCATGGAAGCCCATTTCCATTTGTGACTCAGTCACTGTGGGTTGGACCTAAAATTTTAAAAAAGTGTGGTCTACATTTTTAAAATACCTTGTATGCATCTTATTCTTCACCTGGTATACAACCATGATTAATTCAACTGATACAATTCTTTCTTGAGTAGATTTCTCATGGTACTGCTCCTTTATCAAATCAGTGACCAACTACTGGGAGAAAGGGAACATACAAAAAAAAAAAATAATACTAAAAATACACTGTCCCATATTTTCTTTTTGCTAAGTGTTCACACTTCCTTTATTTCATTCTACTGAGAAACCATGTGTTTGTTTTGCTAGATGTATAGCCCACCTTCCTGTCAAAAAAAAAAAAAAAAAAAAAAGATGGTGTTGCTTTCTCTCAGCAAGCCACCATGGGTTGATGTGAAGTTCAGTCTATAGTTTGCAGTGTAGTTAGCCATAGCATAAAAATGAATTGTGAGGCCCAAAAGAGACAATGTAGATTTCCCACACCACCACTTTCTCAGGCTGTTTTGGAAAAAACAGCAAAGTGCAGAAGCCAGCTGGGCTGGTAGCTGAATTATGCTTCAGCACTGGTGGTTGGATCTTCTACCACACCTGAGGGCATCATGCTATCTTAGGGTTCAGTAGTGAGATCCCATTGCCTGCACAGCTTCAACATCTTGCCGCAATCTCCCATGTCCCAGTATCTTCCACCTGAAATGGCTGCCTCGCTCTACTCTGTGCTATGCTGTCAGACCAGACGTTTGGTCTTCTTGTGTCTTTCAAACCACCCATCACTTAGCACATGCCTGGGAATCAGTGTCATGAGCCCAAACACTCTGGAATATGCCAAAGTCTCTGTTGCTGTTCACATAGTGGAAGGGAGAGAAACAGCAAATCTTAGGGTCATGTTTCAGCTTACTCAGGGGTGACCAAGATGATCAAAGGCCAGGACACCAAGCCTTATATGTAACAGCTTAGGGGGCTGGATGCATTTAACTTGAGAAAAGAAGATTGTGAGGTGATGTGGTAACTCCAGAGACCAAAGGATTCAAATTACAAGAAAAGAAATTAAATCTAAACATTAGGAAAACCTCTTTTTTATTGTAAGAGCTGCTCAACGGTGGAATAGATTGCCCTGGAAGGTAGTGAACTCTCTTTCTTTGGGGGTCTTCAAGCAGATGTTGAGGAGTCATCTCTCAGGACTGCTTTAGGAGTGTATTTCTGCATGGCAGGAGGTTGGAGTGATAGATCTGGTCCCTTCTAACTCTAAGATTCTATGAATCTATGATTCCATCAAGTATTTTTCTTGTTCCTTTGCTCTGTGCAGAATAATTGCTGCTTGGGGGACTAGGGTCCTCCATTCCATCTTATTATTTCTGACTGTTGTTGACTCAAAGGCCAGAATTAATACTATAGTCCTTCTTTGGAAAGAAGGCATTGAGTGGGAGGGGGGAGGCTCCTAAGTAGTGAGGGCAAACTTCCAAAGGAGCAGAGCATTGCTACTGTTATTGCTTAAGTGAAGAATGTTGTAATTAAAATCCTTTGCCTTCTCTAACTCGGTGCCACTGCATTAGCTCTTCCCTTTCTTAGCACTGTTCCTGTTATTGATGTCCCTTTTAAAAAATTAAATAGCTGGGAGTGAGATCTACATGTCGCAAATTAAATTGGAAAAAATCTCATAAAAATAAATATTCTACGGAATGCCAGGGATGTAATTTTTTGTTTTGTTCTTTTACCCCCCAAAAGTAGATTATTCTATTAGCTCTTGTCTTGTTTATTTATTTATTTTATTTCTCTGCCAGCAGAGATCCCCTTGAGAGATTAAAACTGTGGACTAATGCACAGATGGGGTGAGATACTTGAAAGTCATCTGGATATTAAGAATTTAAATCTTTTAGCCTCAGCGATTTGAACAGAAAGCCAATTATGGGCCTGAATTAGTTTTCAAATTAAACTGCAATTTAAAGGTTTGTGAAATTAATCCTTTAAGGCATAGCCTTGCATTTCTATATAAGCTCCTGCAAAGAAGTGAGATTCCAAATTTACTGCCAAGTCTTTGGGAGGGGAGGAGGTGTTCCCTTCTACCTGATAGTGCATTTAGTGAAGAAATTGCTCAGCTTCCTGCCAGTTTTATTCCTGGTAAAAGGACATGGAAGAGTGTTGCAGAATGAGTTGTTAAAATTCTAGGAAGGAAGGAAATGAAAGTGACAAACACCTAAATTGCAGAGCAGTCAAATGTAAGAACCGGTCATTTTGAAGCCAAGACAGGAGATGGACTATAAGGGAGGGAGAGAGAATCCCTCTTTCCCTTACTAAAGTTCCATTAACTGCAAAAAAAAAGAAACACCAACACCCCCAAAAAACTCAGCATTAGGGGATGCTGACATGAGTTGTCATACGGATTTCCCTACTGGTAGTTCTATGGGAAACATAACTTTTTTGGTTGTCTCCAAGGAAGATTTAAATAGATGGTTTGAAGAGTATGGGGTGGGTTTTTCTTAAAGGAAAGGGTGTGTACGTGCAGCAGCTACCAATTCTGTATAAGAAGTAAAGACACCAATGGCTAAAGAAATAAACTAGGCTTTATTAAAAGAACTTTAATAAATACATACTTTTGAGAGTATGTATTTTCCCTGGAAAATGATTAACCATCCAAGCCAAGCCCTCCCTCCAGTCCATCTCCCTTGGTCCAGGCCTTGGAGGTAGAGAGGAACTGCTGGACCTCTTACCCTTTCCCTCCACCACCCCCTTCTCCTTCTGTGTCTTGTCTTTTTAGATTGTAAGCCCGAGGGCAGGGAATCGTCTAACTAAAAGATTATATGTACAGCGCTGTGTAAATTTACAGCACTTCATAAATAAAGGTTAATAATAATAATAATAATAATAATAATAATAATAATAATAATAATAACTACTTCATGGAAGACAGCAAAGCTGTCAAAGGGTTCTATGTTAACCCTGAAGTGAAAGGGAAGAAATGAGAGAATATGGGCCTGGGAAGGAAACTGGAAGAAAATATCCTTAAGAATATCAGTCTACATTTTGGAGAGGTTAGTATAGGTAGATAAAAGATGGGGGAAATTCTGGGTTACAGGAATCTAATTCACTCTATCACTGATGTTTTCTTAAGACATAGTTAATGCTGAGAGTTGTTACGTTTCCAACATCTGTAAAGAGCACATGTGGTTGGTAGAGAAAATTCAGAGAAAATTGAAAGAGCCTGGAGCTCTTCAGTCTGGAAAGGGGGAGTTGGCAGGGAGATGATAGTAAAACTATCAAAATCATGGGGAAAGTGGATAAAGAGGATTTCCAGAAGGGTAATTGTGTGAGTTTGTTGTAGCAAAAACAACTAAGCATTTTCTGACACCTTAAAATATAACAGATTTATTGCAACATAAACTTTTGTGAACTAGAGCCCACTCCATCAGGTGTGTAAAGCAGGCATAAATGCGTAAGGGTGCAAAAAGAAAGAAAGAAAATCTAAATATCATGGTTAAACGGCAACAAAATGCAAGAACTACCATCTGTGGCAATCCAATTAAAGCTTAAACATATACAAACGCACTGCAGTAATCGGTGATAATTGGTGATAACACAATCATGATTCAGAAAATTAACACCTGTAGTGGAGCAGGAAACCATTCTCTCAATTTAGGCCCAATGGAATTGGGAAACATAGTAAAAAAACTTCTGATTCAGCTGTATCAGGCCAAAATTTCCAATTTGGAGGACAGCAACTCTCTGAATTGTTGTCCATTTATTATTTTTTGTAGAAATGGATCCATTTGTCCTATGCAGAAACCAGAAGCTCATAGCAGGCAGGTGGTAGCATAGATCATTTTGAAGAATGTTCCAATACCTGTCAACAATGCATGGAGACACTAATGTGTCAGACCGCCTGTTACAGTAGTACAACTATCTACTACTCCAGTCTTCTTTAGCTGGCCATGTTCAGGATGAAAGAATATTTCTATACAAGGATGCATTGAAAGGAGAGGACATTTTTTTTTTATTTTATTTTATTTTATTTTATTTTTTTTTTTGAGATAAAGAAGACTTGTAGTGGCAACTCCTGGCTGCCATTAATTCCCCTAACCATTTTTCACCTACTACTGTGGGTGAATCGGTAGATAAGGAATCTGTAGATAGAAAGGACTGACTGTAAATTAGAATTTGAAAATTTATACAATCATATCATTATAGAGTTGGAAGGGACCACAAGGGCTATCTAATCCAGCCCCCTGCCATAAAGGAATACACAGTTAAAGCACTCCCCAAAGGTGGTCATTCAATATATATTTAATGATTTTCAACTATGCTCCAGGGCAAGCTATTCCACTGTTCCACTGTACCATTAAGACGTTCTTCTTAATTTTTAGGTGGAATTTCTTTTCATGTAGTTTGAATCCACTGGTTTATGCTTTAGTCTCTAGAGCAGCAGACATCAACCTTGCTCTATCTTCTGCATGAGTTCCCTTCAGATAGTTAAAAAGGGTTATCATATCACCTCTGACTCTTCTGTTCTCCAAAGTAAACACACCCAGATGTCTAAGCTGTTGATCAGATGATTTGGTTTCCAGATCATTTACATTTTACTTTTTAAAATCACATTAAAATATGTATTGAAGACTAAAAACGAACTGTGCTAGGAATCCTGTTGGTTTATTTCAGCTAAAATTGATGCACTGAAACAATTGCTGATTTGTGAGTCAAAATGTAGATAAATTCAGTTGATTCCATGGGTCTACTCTAGTCAGGGATAACAATAGGATTTAGGTCTGCATTTTGAAGGAAATCAGTCATGCAGCTTAACCCTTTGAGTAAAGTATTGAGGGAGGGTCTTATGAAAAGACAAAAGTAGTAACAAAAAGATGGATCTAAATTAGGAGTATTTGCTATGTTCAGATCTCAATTTCTCCTTGGATCCAGTCACCTAAATTTTATTCTTAACCACAACTAGAGTAGACTCAGTGAATAAATTGGATTTACCTATCTGTTGATTTCTTATTTAAAAACTGATTTTCAGTCCCTAGTCAGATCACTGTGTACAGTGGGCCCTTGGTATGTGCTAGGTTTGGTTCCAGGACCCACCGTGGAAACCAAAATTTGTGGACGCTCATCTCCCATTATATTGAATAGAATAGTAAACTGGTGCCCCTTATATGAAATGGAAAAATCAAGATTTGGTTTTTAGAATGTACATTTTTAAAAACATTTTCAAGCCATGGGTGCAGAATCCATGGACATGGAGGTCTAACTGTAGTTATTACAGATTCATTTATTTAATCTAAAGCTGGATTCTTTCACCTGTGTGTTTCAGAATGCCCTGCATGAATCACAGGCTACTCCAGCTCAGGAGCAGGACCTTGAACTTTTCTGATAACAGCAAAAAAGCCTAAGGTGCGTTACAGACCGCCCCTTTGGAGTGGCCTGTAGGCGCACCTTTCCCCGCCGGATCGGGGCCTCAGCGGCCAGAGCGGCAGCCGCTGAAGCCCCGATCCGCCACTTTCTGGGCTGCGGGGAAGCGGCAAAAGGCCCCTTCCCCGCAGCCTGGAAAGGGGTGTCCTTGGGGCTTCAAGCCCCAAGGACACCCCGCGGCGGTGGGGAGAAGGAGAAAGGAGCCGTTTGACCCCTTTCTCCTTTGGTCCGCTGGGCGCAGCCGTCTGAAGGCTGCACCCAGCGGACCAAACCAGGAAGGAGCTCCGAAACGGAGCTCCTTCTGGGGTCGCGAAAAGGGCGCCCTAGGCGCCCTGCCGCAACCCCAATACGTCACAACCGCGCCGCCTCGTTTGGAGGCGGTGCGGTCATCACGTATCGATGGCGGCGGCCGTGTGGAACGGCCTCCACCATTTTGTGCGCGCACAGCGCGCACTAGGGTTAGGGCAGTGTGGAAGCACCGCCCCGTCTTAACCCTAGTACGCGCTCTGCGCGTACTTTTTAGCCCGTCTGTAATGGGCCTAAGTCATCATTACTATTGTTCATGCTGGGTAGTGGATGCTGGGTGTTGTACTTCTTTTTTTAAAGTCATTTTCCAAAGCTTTGTATAGGACTTCTATTAAACTGGGAGGACAAATGGAATTATAGAAGGAAGAACAAAAGTCTTGCTGTGGTTATGGACAAGAAAAGAGTATGGGCCAAAATCCTAGATGAGTTACTTTGTTAATTAGACTTAAATATACTTAGTTTATACTTCACTAAGTAGCATCTCCTGACCCAACAACCAAATCCTACTTTATTGTGCATCAGTTGCTGTGAGTGATGCAAGTTTCCTGTTGATCAGGATGCAACCGGCTGGCATTTCCATTAGTGATCTCTGGTGTGACAATCAGAAACAGGATCTCTAGTTCCTTTTTGCATCAGACATCTGTGGTTGGAGTGAATGGAAACTTCAGTCTGCTGCTCCCCAACTGACAGGATAACAGCTGTGTTGCAGACTGTGGTGATGGCTGGCAAAATGAGATTGGGAGGCCTTTATGATTGTGGCAATTGTATCACATTTGTGAATGTGTAGGCTTTATAAATACAAATTACTTACCTAGGTTACAAATCTGTAACTGCAATACTGAATTCCAGCCACTGATATTAAATATGGCATCAGTCTTATTCTGCATTCAGATTCTTATATCAAAAGTCTTAAACCTTCTAACTAATACAGTCTCCTCCAGAAATATTGGCTTTGTGTGGTGCAGTAGAGAATACTTTGATTTCCTAGCATGAGTGAAACATTGTTCTGAAGATTTCTGCCTGGTTTGCCATGTTTCAGTGTTATGCAGTGGTTCTTTGCCTGCAGCTATAACCAGCTATGATTACTGATCTCCATAAATCACACTGAGCCCATGTTACCTCCCGCTCCACTCCCTCCCCAATAAAATCAAACCTCCATGCAAAACAGTTTGTTCATTTTCTTAACCAAACGTTGTATTTTGTGAACATGAAAGGCAACATTACAGTCACTCACAACAGGAGCTCTTTTTGCTTTCCTTCCAAAATCTCTTCGGGCCAGTTTGTTCTTTTTTTTATCCTCATTAAGGTGTCTCCCTGTTCTTTTCACCAGACTGAGGATCCGATGTCTGCAGCAATTAGGAAACAACTTCTTTTCTTAATTAGGTTAGCTGCATGAAAGGTCAAAATATGCCATTGATTACAACAAATAAGAGTGAACAAGAATGCCGCAAGCTTCCAGTTGGATCTTAATAGAATGTCATGTCAAAGGGCTTCTGCTATTTTCTGTGTATAGCGGATCCTTGCTTGTAGGTTATGTCGCACAGTTTAGAATATGGGTTGTGGAGCAGTGGTTTGTACAGTCAGATGTTAGTTCTTTGTTCCAGGATAATGGAAGAGCTGGTCTTCTTTATTTAGATAGGAAAATGCCAGAGGAAGAATTTGACAAGGGAGTAGGGTGTGCAAGCCCAGGCTTTCATTCACCCAAATGGCCTTGTGCCGTCTTTTATTGCTGCAGATGCTGCTCATCTACACTGTGTTTTTGCTGCAGGGGTTGGCAACTGGGAGACCAGATGTTATCACTCAGGGCATCCAATTTGGTCAAGCAGGTCATCAATCTCTGTTCCCATCTCAGATTATTTCATTTTTGTATAACCTTGCTACAAGCTCCAGCGATTGAAGTTCCAATGTTGTGCATTTCATCAGGATGTCTCATGAACTGATTGGCAATTACAAAGGGTACAAGAAGCTGCAAAAATTAAACATGGGGGGGGGGACTTTGGTTGTTGCAGTGAAAATAATGTCATCTTCTGTAGTGACAAAAAACTCCAATATCATCATTAGGTGTACAATGGACTTACACCTCCATATCAGTGGCATCACTAGAGTTGGTGTCATCCAGTGCAGTAACTCATGGTACCACCCCCTTTGACCTCCTTCTATACCACACCATACAGAATCCTTAGTAATTTTTTTGTGCTAATGTTATTCATAAATCATAATTCCTATATGTCACTGAATGTAATGGTAATATTGTGACATTAACTAGCACAATTAAAATTATACTTTTAAATTACAATAGCATACACACAGCCTAAATATATTTACATATACATACTTTCATGTGCTTCAAGTGAAAATTTGGTAAAAAGCGATGTTTTTAAAGAAAAAAATTAAAAATTAAAAAATTAAAAATAATTTTTGAAATTTGAAATGTTAATTTAAAAACCCAGGGCCTCTTCTTTCTGCTCCCACTGAGCCTCCTACCATTCACACTATCCGTTCAGCATTTTAATGGGACATAGATGAATGTCACAGCCTGTTTCTGCCCCAAACATCTGCATATTTGAGCAGTAGTGGTGTCACCCTCTTCTTACGATGCCACCTGGGGCAGTATGAATCCCCTGTACCCACCCCCCAGTGATGCCACTTCTCCATATGTTACTAACATGATGCCAGCGAGTGAACCCAGGTCTACATAAAGCATGTCTACATGGGCCACTTACACTAGTTTTCCCCCACTCACACCACAATCTGTCTTCACAGAACAGTGCCAAAGCCTTGATTTGAATGCAAATGTCTTCACAAGGGAAGGCCAGTTCTGCACCAAATCTGTCCTTTCCCTGGCTCAAGAAATCACCTTTTCCTATGGATCTTGCTAAAAAAAAACTGGAACATTTGTAGTGACATCAGGTGATTGTTTACATACATGTCATACTGTGCTACTTGGCAGTGGTGTTACTGGTGTGAGTTGCTCCCTCTGAGATCACAAGAAGGTACCCAGCCATATGATTGACCCTGGGCACCTGACCTCAGAGGGAGCGATATATACCAGTAGTGCCACTGCCAGGTGGCAGCAGGATGCATATGTAGACAGCTACTAAGCATTGCTTCAGAGTGCGAAGGTAATGGGAAGAATCTGGGGTAGGTCTGGGGCCAGAATATTCCAAAAGCAACCCAGAGTATTCTGGCTGATGTAGATGAGTCCATAGTCTCCAGTCAACATAGAGAGTCAACAAATGTACAGTTGTCCAGTCTGCTTTCAGTCCTTTAGATTAATACATGAAGATTACAAAGGACACAAGAGATGCATAAGAAAGAGCCCTCTTGGCTTGGACTATCAGAATCTCCCCCCTGAAAACGACAGTTAATATGGCTGACACTATAGCAATACAGTTTTAAAACATATTGAGAAAATTTCACTCAGAAAGAACTTACATATCATAAAGAACTTACTCTCAACTTTTGTCTTCTTCTGATCACAACTTGGTAATTTTGTGATGTGTGAGAAAGAAGGGACACTGACAGATGAGAGAAATAGCAGTGAGCCATTATGAGCTGAGTTAAAATTGGAAATGGGTTTGGACTGGGCTCATAATGGCTCAGAGATTTCTGAAAAAGAGATCATTCTTGAATCTATCCTTATTTCTGAAACACCTCCATCACTAAACTTTTGTCTTTTCCCTTCAAATCCTCCTATGCTTAGCATCCATTCTGAAAAACATCACATATTCTGGAGGAAAAAATGGCCAGAAGGGAAACTTTCCATCACTGGAAAGTCATTATTAACTTAGGTTAATGAAGATCTAATATAATGTGGCTGCTGCTAAAGTTCTGCCCATAATGGTTTGATTTTTTAAAAAATATAGTGGCAATAATTAAATTAACTAAAATGTAGTTGATAAATTAAACCAAAAAAATTAGCCAACCTTAAATGATTTGACAATAGTAACAATTTATAAATAGAAACTGTAAGGGGCAATACTGAAAAAAAAAACAATTATCATTGTTTTATATTTAGATCACAGCTCTAGACAAAGTGTTGCGGGGAAAGGTTGTACATTGCCTGAAGACATAAAGAGCAAAGTGGAAGGATTTTTAGAGAGAGGGTTGGCCTCTTGATAAATGCTCCATTACCTCCAGTTTGAGCATGCATTAAGTCTAACTAATGAACATCAATCTTGCTTTAACCTAGGTTGGTATAATGACAATTCTAAAGCAGCCATAAAAATAAAACATTTGGTAATAGCTATTCACTGAGTTTGTAATTTTAAAGGTAGTCATATCCTATCATGTACATGCTACTTCAAGTTTTGTTTCATTTTCAAAAGGATAATTCTCAAGAATCAATGTATTTGAGTGAAAATGACGAGACGCCTGTGAGTCAGGCACACTCCATGCCAGTGTGTTACAGACAGGTCAAGCCATTACACCATCACAACAGCCCCAAATTCTCCTGCTCCTAGAAATCAGGTGATTCACAAGATTGAATCCTATGCTACTGCCTAGATACAGTCTTCCCAGATCTGTCTTTTCAGTGGTGGCGCCCAGGCGAGCAAATCTTCACATATTTCATTCTTGCATACAAGAACAAAGAATTTCAAAAGCGGTTGCCTTGCTATGTGACATTTAGAAATGGCACTTGGGATAGCTAGCACTCAGGGATGCGGGTCAATAAAAATAAAAGGAGAAGACAAAAATTTGCACAGTTGTTATCTACTATCATGGAGCTTTGTGCAAAAAACAATATACATTTATCATGCAAACCACCACCACCCATAGTTTCTAGATAGGGGGATGTGCAAAATTGAGTTTTCTTGTTAAAAACTCCCACATAGGGTTATGGATACATTAACACTGTGTTTTTGCATTAAAATTGGGACTGTGCACAAATGCAACTTGCTAACCAGAACTTTTGAGCACCTGAAAAAATGAACCAGGACCTACCAGTTCTTAGAGTTGGACACAGATGAAACCTCATCAGAGGAGAACCCCTAAATGAGCTAAAAACAGTGTAGAGAGGACACCCAGAGGAAGATCCTAAAATATTTTCCACATACTAACACTTGACATAGAGAACCTGTTAAAATTGGATGACCCAAGCCAGGTGCCTTATACAGGTCCTAGGTTGCATCAATAGACGTGTAGTGTCTAAATCAAGGAAAATATTAATACCACTATGTTCTGCTTTGGTAAGACCTCACCTCTAATACTGTGTCCAGTTCTGAGTATCACAATTCAAGATGGATATTGACAAGCTGGAAGCTGACCAGAGAAGGGCAACCAAAAATAGTGAAAGGTCTGGAAATTATGCCATATAGGAAGTGATGCTACAAACCTGCAAGAGTCATAAAATCTACATGGGAAGGCTTGTTCTTAATCTTGCCACCATCAAAGACTTGCTTGGTGAGGACACTAGAGAAAGCCTTCTCAGTAGCTGCTCCCATTCTCTGGAATTCCCTCCCGCAGAAGGCTAGCCTGGTACTCTCCATGTTTTTCTTTCCAAGCAAAGACTTTTTAAAAGCAGAATTTAAATGTATAATTGTTTCAGGGAGGCTTTTTATGGGTGTGTAAATTTTGTTTATATATATTTTTTAATTTTTATATGTTTTTAAAAATAATTTTACACTATTTTAATATAATTTTATACTTTTTCAATGTGATGATTTTAATTGTGTCAGGTTGTAATTGATTCTGTTAGCCACCTTGAGTGCCACTCTGCAAAAAAAGGTGGCATGTAAATAAAATTAATTAATTGAATATCCCACATTGCATTTGCACTTGTAGTGTAAAAGTGTACATATGTAGTTAAGTGATCATTGCCCCATTCCACCCTTCTTCTTAATAGCAATATCTGTCAGTGCATTTGCTTATTGTTCCCTTTAGCAATAAGGAATGAGCAGTGACTCTCCCCACAATCCCCATGAATTAAGTGGTGCCTTGGAGACCTTAACCAATAGTTATTCACCATCTAAAAATGTGAAACTGTGTGTGGAACAGATGCACTTGCAGAACTCCACTTACACAGTTGTGAACAGAATTCAGCTATTGCACAATGGCCAAAAAAGTATAACCCCATGCCTCGGGGAATTCACATGTGTGTCTGAATAGGGCCATTGTGTAATGGCCAAAAAAGTTCAATCTCATATGTAAGGGAACTTATACACATATATGGCACTGACAGGATTCTGGCCAAAGTTGAAAAATAACTCCTTTCAAGGAAATGTGTCTGCCATTACTAATCTTCCACCAAAGAAAAAGGTCCATTTGGTCCCCCACTGATTGTCAAACACATTTTCACAGCATCGTTTTGCATTAAGGATTAGAAGAAAGCAGAGGTTGAATTTTTATGGTCCTTATTGGGCAAAACACAACCAAAAGCACTGCACCAGCAGTGTAAATTCTAAGCAGAGTCTGTCCTAAGCAGCAGAAGACTAGAAAACCACACACACCCATCCTATAAGTCATCTCCCCCACCAAGTAATGAGATCAATGTAGAGACAACAGAGAGAATCAGACACTTAAAGAGGCAATTGGAATGCTTGGAAAAGTTCAAAGCACCTGCTCAATTTTGTTAATTGAATTTTGGGGCAGAGCAGCATGGTACTCATCCATCTGTAGCTCCCCACAAACTACTTCAAAGGCCTCTTGGATATAATCTTTTTCACTGTGGGAATGTTCTTTAATTTTTCTCTTTCCAGAAGGCACTCCAGCTGTTTCCCATGAAACTAAGGTCTAATCTGCACTGCAAAAATAATGCAGTTTAAGACCACTTAAACTTTCATGGGTCAATGCTATGGAATTTTGGAATTTGTAGTTTTATGAGATATTTAGCCGTTCCTGTTAGCGAATTCTGTGCTCCAAGAAACTACACATCCCAGAATTCCATAGCATTGAGCCATGGCAGTTAAAGAGGTGTCAAGCTGCACTGATTCTAAAGTGCAGATTAGACTTAAACCAAAGGTATGATTGAACTGTATTTATGTCTCATAGAATATATAAGATGGCAACTGGAGTGTATGTGGTGACTGGCTCACAGTGGGGCTATCTCTACTTGCCATCATATACACATTCAGTCAGAGGTGAGGGAATTGGATGGCCATAGATGGACAGTGCAGCAACATTGTCATAGTTGTATCTCCCAGTTTAATCCTCCAACAATCTCCAAGGCAGTGGAGATCAGGGTGCTGAACAACAATACATCCAGCTCCTTCCTACCAGTGATCAACTAAACCAAACACAATGTCCCACACAGAAAATAATTGTATATAAAAAATAAAAGAAGATAAAGAGGTACTTACTGATATGTGCCATGACCTAAATGCAGCTTCTAGTCCCAGCTGGAGTACAATCATTGAATTAGCTGCTGAGTGCTAAGTCCACACTTCGATAACGCTCATTGATTCAATGCATTTAATTTTCTTGAAACTAACAATTGAATTCAGGCCCAAGTTTATTTTGTTTGTTTGTTTGTTCCCCTTGCTGTTATTAAAAGCTACAGGAGCATTCTTTTCATGAGAAGCATTTGGAGCTATACTGAAAAAGCTGCCATACTTTGGCAGGTCACAAAAATGGCCAAATAGAAAGGTTTTGTAATTTTCACAGACACACACCATGAGTGGGCTAATTTTGATCAAAGATGACTGGTGCTAGTGGTTTTGTATGAGTATTCTTCTTTTTTGTCGGTGAACTCTGGTGCCACAACAAACTACAAATCCCAGGATTCTCTAGGATGGAGCCATGACAATTAAAGATGTGTCAAACTGCATTATTTCTGCAGTGCTGATGCAGCTATGTTTGCACAAAACACGGTATGGTCAGTGGGAGAAACTCATCCAAGCAATTCATCCAATGAAAAATATGAGTGTTTGAGGGAAAATGAGCAAAAACGTGATGGATCCCATCTCCTTCAAAAAGAAAAAAAACAACAACAAAATCGGATGGAACTGTCTGTGCGGCAGATATGGGGAAAATAGCACATCCATGGATATAGACCAAACTATATGCTAGCTGAGATTCTACAATGGGAAATGTATCTCTACATGCAAAAAAAACATGCACACACACACACAAATAGCCATTTCCATCTCAATGTCATGGCCAGCCAAGATCAGCTCTCAGAGGATGAGGAGGAGGATGAGCCTCCTCCAGAGCAAGGGCTGATTGAGGCAACGCCAGGTGCTGTTCCTGCCCTGCCAGGTCCCAGCTGTGATCCTCCACCCCAGAGGAGGAGGTTCAACCAGGTCCTAGTGCCAAAGAGAGGCTTCCTATGGTACCACAGCCTAGTGGTGACTCTGGAGACGAAGCTTGCCTGCAGGTGCCTTCTTACAAAGAGAGAAGAGCCGAGAGTTCTTGTAGACGCAGATCACAGAGGATTACCGAGAGGCAATTAGCCAACCAGCCTCAGGTGGCACGAGGGAGAGTTTCCCTTACTTAAGTGGGAGAGAGACTAATGCTGGTTGCTAGAGTTTATTGCATGATCCCTTGGCATGATTGCTGCTAGCACTAGCTCCTAGTATCTGGATTCTTTGTTACCTTGACCTCGGACCGGACTTCGTTATCTCTTGGCTGTTTTGACCTTGGACTGTTTGACTACTCTGTTTCCCGGTATCCTGACTTTGGCTTGACTTTCAGAACGTTGGAATCTCTGGAATCCTGACTTCGGCTCGTATTCTTGACCTGCCCTCGGACTGCTTCTTTGCAAGGTCTGCTTTACTTCCACTAAACTAAAGGCTCTGTTATCAGCTACTGTCAGTGTTGCTGGCAGCTTTCCCGGACACTCAATGGAGAGCAGGGGAGAACAGATATGAAGCCAGCTACTTTCATTTGTTGGATGCACTGCAACAGGTATCTTCATGGACCTCCCAAGGGTCCTTTGGACATTCCTTAGATCAGGGGTTCCCAACCTTTTTGACTCGTGAAGCTCTTTTCAACTTGTCAAATTCAACTTGGCAGATTTCCATTCAGAATGTGATTTCTAGTTTTCTTACTTTGATTCTACCTATTGTTTCTTATTCTTTAATTTCATTCAATTTTTATTTCTTTCATTTTCCTGGGAAGTGTACACAGAGCCCTAAGGGCTCCTCGAAGCACAGTTGAGAACTGCTGACTTACATGATGTTATTGTTATGTGTCCAGCTAAAAGAAAATAGCTGGACAGGCCATTGGTGTTCCTCTGACTTTCTACTGTGATGAAAATGGCTGTTTTAGGGAGCTGCAAAAGGTGGGTTTGAAGGGAATTTGTATACTGCAAGTTGGGAACAGAATTCTAGCATCTGAAACAACCAAAAAAGTGAGTTACAATGACATAAATTGCACATACACCACCATAACTCACTACTAGTCATGGTATTTTTTCCACAGCCCCCAACTTATTCTTCTGTTTTTCATGGGAGACAAATCAAGGTGAATGAGTAGTTTGTTTGTCCAGTAATATGTGGACAAGCTCTAAGAATACTAAGAAGATGCATCCACCTGTTGTCTTAAATCATGGATATTCTAGGACACCCTTTCCCATTCACAGAGATTATTAAATTCTGTTATTTCTCCCTTTCTTCAAAGGAACCTATGTGATGACAGTGACAGCAAATGATGCCGATGACAGCACCACAGCCAATGGGATGGTGAGGTACCGGATTGTGACACAAACCCCACAGAGCCCATCACAAAATATGTTTACCATTAATAGTGAAACGGGAGATATTGTGACAGTGGCTGCTGGACTTGACAGAGAGGTAAGAGAAAATAAAATAGAAAGGCAAATGGTTTATGACCACTAACATATTTTGCCTCCTCCCCTTTTACCTTGTGGTAAATTCAGTGCCTGTTCTGGGGTACTGATGACTGATGGATTCAATGTCAGTGTGGTGTTAAGTCTGTTCCTGGTTTTAGCTTGAACTTTAATGATCGTAAACCTTATCTAAAAAATAAGTTCTTTAAATTTAGGCCACAGATGCAAAAGATATTCAAAAATACTCAGTACTCAAAAATATTCAAGGAAAGGTAAAAGCTGTTACTCATATGTTGAGAACTCCTGACAAAGAGAAATTTGAACTGACAATAATCTTTCCAGTACAGGATTTATTCTGTACAGAATTTGCCTTTGTTGTTTGTTTGTTTGTTTGTTTGTTTGCTTGTTTTGGGGTCTGAACAGGAAGCATCCTTTTTGCTCAAGAAACAGCATTTTCTGCACAGAAAATAGTCTTCCTTGTGCAGAAAGTGCCTCTTTCTGGCAAAACATCACATGTAAATGTTGAGATCTTTGAAACTAAGGGGCTGGACAGATGGGGGGGAGGGGGTGGACAGAGGCTGCCCCTTTATCCCCTGCATTGTTGCCATGACAACTGCATGGCGCCAGCAATGCTGCGCTCCAAAAAAGGAGCAGCGAAATGCAGCTCCTTTCCGCACTGCTGCCAAGGCACCATTAGCGCCCTGGAGTGGCTCAGTGATGTCTTTTGTGTGCCATGCCATTTAGAGGCAGTGCATGAGGCATGTCATCAGTGCACGTGCTGTCTAAATGTATGCGTGCCCAAAATGGCACCTGGAGAACGCAGAGCATGCAGACACTCCGCGCTCCCCAGCCCCAATTTTGGCCCCAGGCCGCTGCAAGTACCGGGCCTAACTCAACCTTTGAAACTAAGAAATTCTCTCCACATACTGATTCTACAGACTAAAACAACTATATCATTGAATTCTATCAAATGTAAATGTCACAGAAAATAGTATCTTTGCATAGAATATTAGGCAGATCCTAATCGTTTGCAACTTTGTGTGCATTTGAATTAGGGTTGTCCACAATTTAGATTTTTTTTAATCACACACTGAGCTCAGTATTAATATTTCCTGCACAACAAACTGTATACAAATTTTGTGGAGAATAATTGCTGAACTACAAATAGACATCAAAACTTTTCAAAGGTAAACTCAAAGTGGGAACAAAATTGCTAAAATTACACCTTGCTTCCATCAAGAACTAATTAGCACAGAATTACATCCCTGGTTTAGACTAAAACCCAGAATGGATTCCCTCCCCACTGATGTTGGAACTATGAACTGTCACAGATATGTGTCCTTTAAAGTAGCTCCAATAAACACATGTGAAAAAAATGTGACATATTTCCAAAGTTTGGTAATGTTTCTGATTTTGATTACAGTTCCCAGAATCCTCCTGGCTGGCCATGCTGGCTCATGATTCTGGGAGTTATACTCCAAAAAAAAAAAAAAAACACAACCCCTTTTCAAAGCTCTCGTTATTACCTAGTTTCTTCGAAACCATGCCCTATGAGGAGCAATTTAAGGATCTATGGCGCTGGATAGACGGGCCCTACGGGGCACCGTCGTGACGTGCAAGGGACGGAGCTTCCAAATGTGACTCGCCCCTCGCACGTGATGAGGGCATCAAAATGGTGGCGCCCTTTCCATATGGGCGCTGCCATTTTGACATGGCAGACGCATAGCATCTGCATGTCCCAGCACCTTTGTGATGCCACAAGTTCACCATTGGCGCCTTGCAGCATCATAACGGTGCCACAGAAAGAACCCGCTTTTTGTAGGTTCTTTTTGCTGCACGAAGGAGCCACACGGTTTGTCTGCTGCGGCTCCCTTGCGCAGCAAAACAGGGCGATGGCAGATCGTCCTTTTTGGGCGGTCTGTATCCCGCCTATGTATGTTTAGCTTGAGGATTAAGAAGTAACATCATAGCTGTGTTTAAATATTTGAAAGGCTGTCATATTGAGGATGGAGCAAGCTTGTTTTCTGCTGCTCCAGAGAAAAGGACAGGGAGCAATGGATGCAAACTACAGGAAAAAAGATTCCACTTCAATATTAGGATGACCTTCCTAACAGGAAGAGCTGTTTGACTTCTTGGACCTCCCAAGGGTCCTTTGAACAGGCTGCCTGAGAGAGTGGTGGAGTCTCCTCTTTTGGAGATTTTTAAACAGAGGCTGGATGGCCATCTGTCAGGAATACTTTGATTAACTATTTCTGAATGATAGGGGGTTTTACTGGATGGCCCTTGTGGTCTGTTCCATCTCTATGATTAAAGTATTGGCAAGTGAAAAGGGCAAGTCTTAATCACCTATGGCTTTGTGTATAAATTAATTCAAATTGTAGTTATCCACTGTGAGGGTCATCCACTTGTCCCATCGCTGCTACCAAATGTGAAGACCACTACTTGTCCCACCAGTAGAGTACCAACTATGGAGACCTACTAGATGCCATCATGGTTCCTGTGTGAGACACTCTGTCTCTCTCTCTCTCTCTCTCTCTCTCTCTCTATATATATATATATATATATTCCTATCAGTGGATACACTTGAACCACTGCTGCCACCACTGATACTGTTTGTCAGAACTCATCCATATTATTAGCACTGTTGTCATATTCTGGGAGGCAGAGATGCATAATAAAAATATTAATTTATAAAACAGAAATACAACAAACAGATTACTTATTTAATGCATCTAAAACCTGACTGATCCAACTAACTCATTTCTCATTTCTCTCCCTCTCAGACTGTCAAAATCCCATCAGATGTTCAGCCAATTCCCAGTTACCCCATCATTCCTTACTCTCATCCCTCCCCACAGATCCTTACTTCATTACATACCACAAGCAACATCCATAAAGTACATTTACCTTAATTCCTCTAGTATACACACAACAACACTTTTGTTACAAAACCCTGTAACATCACATCTACCAGTAAAGATTTTTTTAAAAAATAAAATAAAATCACACACTAAGCCCAGCACTGATTATTCAGATGCTGTTATGGAATTGGAAAACCTGGTCACTCATCTCGGCTGTGATGGAGTGGGGAGGTTTGCTGTGGAGAAATAGTGAATAGTTCTTAACTCTTCCCCTACACACTTTTTTTCTCTGACAAACATATGGCACAATCTTTCTCTTTTTTGGATAACAAACATGTATCCTGGACTCTTCAGATGATGGAGGGCAATGCCACAAGCATGCTCCTATTTGTTAGTTTTTCTCCATATGTAATAATGGCCCGGTCCAGACGGGCATGATAGGGCCCTCTCGTCACATGCGAGGGGTGGGGCTTCTAGACACCCCTCGCCCCTCGCATGTGACGAGGGTGTCAAAATGGCAGTGCCCTGTACAGATGGGTGCTGCCATTGTTATGTGATGGATGTCTAGCGTCTGCACGTCACGGCGCCATTGTGACATTGTGAGTGCACCATTGGCGCACTGTGGCATCATATTGGTGCCACAAGAACCCACTTTTTGCGGATTCTTTTTGGTCCACGGGGAACTCCCGCAGTCTGGAGGCTGCAACTTCCCCGCGGACCAAAGCTGGGTGCTGGGAGACTGTCCTTTTTGGATGGTCTGTACCGCGCCACTGTCCCCATCTCTTTGCATCCTCATAGCACAGCTGCAGTATTCAGGCATCTATTGATTTCCAAATGTTTTTGGGCATCTGCTCTAAAAGTAAGAAACCAAAGAGATAAGGGAAGAGACTGTACCTGCCCTGGTACTGCCTTCTCCAGCCCAGGGACTCCCACCTCATACTTTGAAAGCCAAAATCTAACACTCAGAGAGGTGCCACTCAAAACTTTTCTCCCTTTCACTCTGGCCCTACAAGCTGCGTCAAAGCCTCACTGCTTCCGAGGAGAGACTCCAGCTGACCAAACAATTTCTCCCCCCCCCCCCCCCCCCCCCCCCCCTTTTTCCCCCCCCCCCCTTTCCGTGCCTTCTGTCTATTCCATTCAAACCCCCCAGGCTGCTTCTTCTTTTTTTCTCCTTTTGCTTGGAGGCTGCATCAAGGCTTTAAGGATTCTGGGCTGCTTTTGACACATCCCAGCACTGCCTCAGAGCAGAAATCCTTGAACACTGCCTTGGAGCAGAAGGAAGGTGGCCACTGGTGAATTCAGACAACTTGAGGGAAACATTGACAGCAAGTCAGCAGCCGGCTGGTACAAGGCAATGGAGTGGGAGTGGAATTGATGGGCTGTCAAAAAGATTTGGAAGAGAAAATAGGAGGGGTACCAGGTGGAGTTGGCATGAAGCATTTGGGCTTGCCTGAAGCAGGCTTGTCAGCTCCACTTGACCCTGAGGCAGGAGAATCAGTTTGCCATGTCAGTCGGGTTGGTTGGGTAGGTGAAGAATGTTGGAGAGGCTGCATGTGTTAGAAAGGAAACAGAGCTTGAGAAAAGAAAGAGGAGAACACCAGCGTTGGCTTCATCCCCAGTACAGCAGGCCAATTTAGCACAGACTGTGTTTTACAATGCTTGCTGAGTAGGATGCTTACTATCACCTGCCACTTGGCATGATGCCCAAGGAAAAGCTCTCGGGCAGTTGACTTCTTCATTTAGCCAGTCTCAGCAACAATGCTCGGTCTTCCCATTTCTCCACGGATGATTATCTCAGGTGGCAGTTGTGATAAATTGACTTTCAATGGGAAGATGTAGACATGAGTTGTAACTAACAGGGATGGGGACGATGAGGGCATTTCTCCCCCAGATAAAAAACCTGCTCGCCCTCAAGGAATTTTTCTCTTCATTTCTCCAATTTATAGCACTGCAATAATTTATATTTTCTGTTAAGAATTTAGAATGAAGAGTTCAGGGAATCAAAGAAAAGGAGCAGGCTGGATTACCAAGGAAATGTGAATGCAGCAAATGTAAGACTTCTAGGTGTGAAGGATTTTTGTGTCTCACTCTCTGAAATGTTCAGACATTTGAAACTGAAAGAAAACTTTATGGGGGGAGGACAAAACTATTATTGGGTGACAAAGCCCTTGTTCTCTCTCTCTTTAGTTATATCCCTGATTGTAGATTCCCTTATATGCTTCCTAGTTCTCAAGCTGGTGAGAAATTCCAGGGGAACAGTCAGGTCCAGATAAGATTTGTTTGGATAAGGGTATAGTGTAAAATCTGTGTAAAAATTTCTTTTTTCAAATCCCCCTGCCAGCAAGGCCAATTGGAGTTAAAGTCCAAAAAAGTAACTTTCTCAACCTCTGTATTTGATGCATTTACACATACAATACACAGGTAGGTAAGTAGGTAGGTGTGTATGCACCTATCACAGTATCAGTGGGACAAGCAGTCCCTACTATATGGTGGAAACATAGAGAGAAATTTGCTCAAACATTCAGATCAGTTAACTGTTTCCAGAACTGTAACCATATTAGTCTCTTGCAGTAAAAACAAGAGTCTTGTGACACCATAAAGACCAACAGATTTTATTTGGCATAAGCTAGGATACAGGGGTCTAAATCTGAGTCAAAAGAATGATGCAGCATCCTGTAAGCAATGCAGTTTTAGCCTTCATGCTATGGAATTCTGGGATTTGTAGTTCTCTGCTATATTTAATAATAATAATAATAATAATAATAATAATAATAATAATAATAATAATAATAATAATA
>NC_056525.1:14241152-14266457 GCF_019175285.1 Sceloporus undulatus | reverse complement strand
TTGTTTATAGACCACTTTTCCACATTGATCAAAGCGGTGTACATAACTCGAGAATACAACAGTAAAGTAACAATTAAACATTAAAACTGTGTAAATTGCAGGTACAGTTAAAACCAATTAACCAAGTTAAAACCGGTTAAGCCAATGGCCCAGTCCAAGATGCACATATATCTAGGGGGGGAACAACATAGTATCAGTGAGCATGGGGGAAAGCTTGATGAAAGAAGTAGGTCTTGAGTCTCTTTTTAAAGAGATCTGGGGAGGTGATGGAGTGGAGCTCACCGGGAAGGGTGTTCCAAATTTTTGGAGCCATTATAGAAAAGCCTCACTGCGAGGTAGATACATATTTCGCAGTCCGAACTACCAACAGAGTCTTCCCGGCTGACCTGAGTGTGCGGGGCGGATTGTATGGAGAGATGCGGTCCTTCAAGTAACCTGGGCCCAAGCCATCTAGGGCTTTATAGGTAATTACCAACACCTTGTATTGCACTCGGATGCGAATAGGCAGCCAGTGAAGTTCTTGTAAAATAGGTGTTATATGATCAGCTCTGGAACAACCAGTAACCAATCTAGCAGCCATGTTTTGCACTAATTGAAGCTTCCGAGTTTGGTACAAGGGTTGCCCCACGTAGAGCGCATTACAGAAATCCAATCGAGAGGTTAGCAGAGCATGTACCACCGTTTCAAGGTCCCCCAGCCCAGGCAGGAATGCAGCTGGCGTATCAGCCGGAGCTGATAGCAAGCGTTTCTGACCGTCGCATCCACTTGAGATGTCAGTTGGAGTGACAAGTCCAGAAACACTCCCAAGCTGCGAATTGAATCCTTCAGAGGGAGCGTGATCCCATTCAGGACAGGTGGAAAAATTTCACTGCCCAGGCCTGGGGAGCCTATCTCTACTTCCATTTTCTCTGGATTCAAACTGAGTTTGTTTTCCCTTATCCAGCCCATTACCGACTCCAAGCAGGCATTTAGCGGAGAGATGCCATCCCTAGTCACTGCATCAGTCGGAGACACAGAGAAACATATCTGGGTCTCATCAGCATATTGATAACACCGCACCCTGTGTCTCCGGATGATCTCACCCAGCGGTTTCATGTAGATATTAAATAGCATGGGGAACAAAATAGCTCCTTGAGGGACACCAGATGTAAGTTCCCTCTTATCAGAGCAGGAGTCCCCCAACTGCACCATCTGAAATCTACCCAAGAGGTAGGAATGGAACCACTGGAGCGCAATGCCCCCGATACCCAACTCCCTCAGGCATTCCAGAAGGATACCATGGTCGATGGTATCGAAAGCCACTGAGATGTCCAAAAGCACTAACAGGGACATGCTTCCCCTGTCCGTGCCCAGACGGAGATCATCGGCTAAAGCGACCATGGCAGTCTCAACTCCATAGCCTGCCCTGAAGCTAGTTTGAAATGGATCCAGAAAATCAGTTTCATCCAAGATCACTTGGAGCTGGGAGGCAACCGCTCTCTTGATCACCTTCCCCAAAAAAGGCAGCAGCGAAACAGGTCGATAATTATTTTGTATCAGGGGGTCAAATGAGGGGTTTTTTAGCAGAGGTCTAACTACTGCTAATTTCAGACTGGATGGAAATCACCCCTCACTAAAGGATGAATTGATTATGCGGCACAGCATGGATGTTACCACAGTTCCCCCCTGAGCCGTCAGCCATGAAGGGCAGGGATAGAGAGAGCATGTAGTCTTCCTAACACTTCCAAGAATCTTGTTCACTTCATCGGTATTCACAAACTCAAAGTGATCCAGTTTAATAGAGTCCACGGAAGCTCTGGATGCCTCTTCTGTAGGTTCTGAAGAAATACTGGCGTTGAGATCAGCCCTTATCCGAGAGATTTTATCCGCGAAGAAGTTATTAAATTCATCACAGCAGGCCTTCGATGGTTCTAGAATAGGGTTCAGGGAGGGAGGCAGTTGTGTTAGCTCCCTCACTACCCTGAACAGCTCTGCCAGACGCGACTCTGCGGACGCAATACATGCAGCATAAAACGAATGTTTTGCTGCACTTATTGCCACTCTGTAAGACTTCAAAAGAGTCTCAAGGAGTGTCTTGTCGGATAAGTGCTGGTGTCTTCGCCAGTTGCGCTCTAGTCGTTGCACGGCCAGCTCCATTTCCCTGAGATCTTCCATATAACCATCTCTGTCAGAGAGCTCTGCTGCGACAACAAACTACAAACCCCAAGATTCCATAGCATTGAGCCATGGCAGTTAAAGCTGTGTCAAACTGTATTATTTCTGTAGTGCAGATGCAGCCTTCAACAACAGATCTATAGTGTTCAAATGAAGGGAAATAATAGTGTCACTCTATTCTGCTTTGGTCAGATTTCAGTGCTTTCTAGAATCATCATTTAAGAAAGATATTGATAAACTGAAACATGGCCACGGGGGAATGAGCAAGATGCTAAGGCATCTGAAAATCAGACCCTATAATAGTCAATTGAGAGAGCTGGATGTATTTAGCCTGGAGAAGAGAAGACTGAGATGTGCTATGATAGCCAGCTTAGAAGCTTTCACATGGATGGTGAAGCATGTTTGTTTTCTGCTGCTCCAGAGAGTAGGATGTAAAGCAATGGATTCAAATTAAAAGAAACAAAAATCCAAGTAAACATTAAGAAGTGTGAGCTGTTCAGCAGTGGCACCAGCTACCCGGAAAGGTAGAGGTTCTTCATTAGAGGTTGGCTGTCCCTCTACCAGGGATGCTTTAGCTGTGGATTCTTGTAGTGGCAGGGAATTGGTAGAAATGATTCTTGGGGTTTCTTGCAACTCAGTGGCATGGCTTTTGTGAATAGCCAGCCCACATCTGATGTATTCAAGAAAGTGGACTGGTATCACCAAAAGGTTATGAAAATAACACTTGTTGGTCTCCAGAGTGTCACAAAAGCCTTTGCTGCTTTGGTTCTACCTGAGAGTTTTGTCTCTCTCTTTCTCCCTCTCTATTTTTTCTTTTTCACACATACCCCATCTCACACAGATACCACATTCCCCCTTTCCTCCACCAGAAGGGTCCCACCTTCTTCTACCCTGGTGTCCATTTCATTCAAATTCACAAAGAGGATCCCAGCTATCAGAATGCCATCTCCTAATCATTATGGTCCACTGATGAAACAACTAGCTGTTTGGACTATTAATCAGTCATCTACCCAACAACACAGAAGCAGGGGCAAGACTGACAACTGAGCCAGTATTCATCAGTGGAGAGCTGTACTTAAGTGGAAGTGGAACCTGGCTCAGTGCATGGGAGTTGATGTCGTTGTGTGCCTTCAAGTCATTCTCAAATTAACAACCCTAAGGTGAAGCTATCATAGGGTTTTCTTGGCAAGATTTGTTCAGTGGGAATTTGGCTTGCCCAAGGTCACCCAGTGGGTTTCCCTGGCTGAGTTGGGATTTGAACCCTGGTCGCCAGAGCTGTAGTCCAACTATAAAGCTAATGCACCATACTTGGTCTATACCACTGCATGGGACATCCTTTAACAATGTGTATACATTCATCCTGTGTAATAACTAGCTACCAATATTGTGTTTTATTTTGGAAAGGAAAAGGAAAAAAGTCAAGACAAGACAAGATATAAGCTAGTAATGGTGTTAAAGCTACCTTACCTGATTCACATTAATTGGGATAGAAATGTGGTTACATAGCTCTGTGACCATTTGTTCACTGCAGCTGTGCTTAATTGAATGGATCCCCAAGGAAGATAACAATAATTGGACTGCACTTCATGCAAAAATATTAAAGGGAGCTAGTATTGTGACAGACTAGTTTTGGCTCCACATTCTCATAAGGGTGAAACAATGTTTAAAATGAGACAAAAAGTCATCTACTCCCTTAAGCTAATGGGAGGAAATTATAGCTTTACAGAGGGAGGAAGGGATAGACAGAGGGGAAGAAATGTTAAATATCCATAGATTTAGAGGTACACTGAAATAAAAAAAAAATAGGGGGGCAGCTTTCTTGTTTGTTTCTTTGTTTTTTCAGGTTCAAATCAAATACTTGTACTAAAACTTGGGTGGGGCAATGAGGAAAACTTTGAAAAAGTGTGAAAGTGAAGCAGAAGGGGATATTAGACAGCCACCGGAGCACACAATGTGTGGATTAGTAAGGAAATTTAATAGCCAAGATTAAGCGGGACAAATGCGAAAATGGAAGAGCAGAGTGGATGCTTTTACGTAATAAAGAATCAGGAGGATTTTTGAGACCTATTGAAAATATTAAAATATATGAATACTATATATAATATAAATATGAAAATATACTTATTGATTGTGACTACAGTCAGCCCTCCATATCCATGGATTTTTTTATCCATGATTTAAGGATCCATGGCTTGAAAATATGGAAAATATAAATTCCAAAAAACAAACCTTGATTTGCCATTCTATATAAGGAACACAATCTTACTATGCCATTTTATATAATGGGATTTGAGCATCCATGGAGCATTGGGGGATCCTGGAACCAAACCCCAGCAGAAAACAAGGGCCCACTGTATATTAAATTACAATACTTACAAGGGTACAATCAGTCAGTCCCCTTACCAGCACAGTGAAATCCCATTGGAGGTGGCAGCTGCTGGTTTCTATGTCAGTGGGGCTGATACTCTGGTCCAGGTTTTATTTTTAACTTTAAAAGAGCTATCCTAGTTGGAGAAAACATTTCAGCACCTTATCCGCCTCTTGTGGTGTTTGGATGTAGAGTGGAATCATCATCCCTCTGACATGGAAGCCACCTGCTGCCACCATTTTACATAGAAAAGTCAGTGATATACCAGTGGTTGGTGCTTCCCTAATCTGGAATAAAACACACACACATACACACCCATCAATGTGGGTGGGGATCAACTGATGCCACACCATGAACAATAGATCCAGCAGCACAGAGTTATCTTGAAAGTAAAAGATCTGCCTGAATTTTTTAAAAAGGTCTTTAGCCTATTCTTAGTCCCAGTTAGAGTATATCAGTGAATAACTTGTTGAATCTGTGTCTGGGAAACAATAGCTTCCAAGTTGCCCAGGTGGTGCATTGGTTAAATGCCAGTACTGCAGCCACTCACTCACAATCACAAGGTTATTATTATTTATTATTTTATTTTCTTATATCCCACCTTTCTCCCAATATATGGACTCAAGGCGGTGAACAGCAGATTTAAAACCATACAATTTAAAAACAATACAACATTACAATGTATACATATAAAATTTTAAAAAATAATTAAACCATTTTAAAAGTTAAAACAGTTATGAGTTAAAATAGAATATGTTAAAAATAAAATAAATTTTATTTATTTAAAATAAAAATTAAAAAATGTGGTGAGTTCAACCCCAGGCATGGGCTCCAGGGTCAACTGCTAACAAGGCCAATGAGATTTTAGGCTGCATCAATAGAAGTATAGTGTCTAGATCAAGGGAAGTAGTAGTGCCACTATATTCTGCTCTGGTCAGACCCCACCTGGAATACTGTGTCCAGTTCTGGGCACCACAATTCAGAAAGGTCATTGAGAAACTGGAGTGTGTCCAAAGGAGGGTGACTAAAATGGTGAAGGGTTTGGAAACCATGTCCTATGAGGAACGCCTTAAAGAGCTGGGTATGTTTAGCCTGGCGAAATGAAGGTTAAGAGGTGATATGATAGCCCTCTTTAAATATTTGAAGGGATGTCATATTGAGGAGGGAGCAAGCTTGTTTTCTGCTGCTTCAGGGATTAGGACCCAGAGCAATGGATGCAAGCTGCAGGAAAAGAGATTCCACCTCAACATTAGGAGGAATTTCCTGAGAGTAAGGGCTGTTCGACAGTGGAACACACTTCCTCTGAGTGTAGTGGAGTCTCCCTCCTTGGAGGTCTTCAAACGGAGGCTGGATGGCCATCTGTTGGGGATGCTTTGATCTGGATTTCCTGCATGGCAAGGGGTTGGACTGGATGGCCCTTGCGATCTCTTCTAGCGCTATGATTCTATGATTCTAACTCAGCTTGGCATCCTTCCGAGGTTTTTAAAATGAGTACCCAGCTTGTTGGGGGCGATCAGCTTACATGTTGTAAACTGCTTAGAGACTGCTTAGTTCATTATGAAGCAATATAGAAATGTAGCTGCTATTGCTATTTACTGGTAGCATCCATCTTAGCTAGTTCTGGTGTGATACAAACACCCAAGTACAGATAACATACCGGATTAATTTAAACTGACCTGGGAAGAAGGAATGAAGTGTTCTTGGTAATACCAGGAGCTCGCAAGAAATGTTTTGGGATTAAAAAAAAGTTGTGTGGGATCTCCAAACTAAAATCAGTTTCTACAGGAACAAAACCTGAAACTTTTAGATATTTTTTTACTCATCTGGAGGGGCTCTGTTGCCAGCTGAAAAGCAACAAAGAGAAAGTCAAACCAGCTTCCCTTAAAATGAAAATGCATGATTTGGAAGCAGCCACTGAGAAGGATCTTCTAGTTGAAGTCAGGCTTTATATATTGGTAAAGGTAAAGATAAAGGTAGAGGTAGTCCCTTGACATGAATGTCTAGTCGTAACCGAATGCAGAGGGCGGTGCTCATCTCCATTTCTAAGCCGAAGAGGACTGCTCTGGTGGTCATGTGGCCAGCATGACTGCATCGAACGCTGTTATCTTCCCACTGAGAAGTGGTACTTATCTATTTACTTGCATTTGCATGCTTTTGAACTGCTAGGTTGGCAGAAGCTGGGACCAGTGACAGGAGCTCACCCCATCATGCAGCACTCGGGCCTCGAACTGCCAACCTTCTGATCTTCGGATCATCAGAATTCATGTCTTAAACACTAAGCCACTGCATCCACTTTATATATTTTTACTCTTTCTAAATTCACTTAATACAAGACCAGAGGATAGGTATAAATTTTCCAGATGCATGAATTCTAGGTATAAAGATGTGAACCTGTGGTTGTCAGGATGATCAGAATCACAAAGACCATAATCAGCACAGCACAGAGATGATAATGTTTTGGATTGTGTGTTAGTATGGACAGTCTCTTCAGTTCAAGTTGAATGAAACTTTCATCAGAAGTGAATGAACTTCTGGAATTTTTAATGTAAAATTACGGGAAGAATACCAGATGGATTTATTTTATTTTATTCTTTTTTTTTTTTTTGAGGGGAGAAAGAGCTATACTAGTTTATCATATCTGAGAGTGTTTGGATTCACACAGGGCCACCACCCAAGATCTGAGACCAAGATGAGTCACTAAGACCTTGTAGCATCATTCCCTGTATTTGGATACAACTGCAGTGCTCCCTCCGGCAGTTGGGTCTCTTTCTCAGCAGCCTTGTAAATCTTCATCCAGTCTACAGCAAAGGCAATCTAACCCTTTGGAGAGCTTGCAGTAAATATTTTATAAAAGAGGACTTTGAGCACATAAAAAGAGGAGGGGGAAGAGAAAAGAGAAGGGAGGGGGAAAAAGGCTGCCTTGCTTTGCATTCTGCTGGCAAGCCAATAAATGTAAGCACATCTCAAATGTCACTGGCACTTATTTGGGATAATAAGCATTTCAGCTCTGTGTCACTCATGGTGGAAATAGTAGCAACTGCCCCCAATCTTCTTTGAAAAAGTGGTTCATACGAACATGTTTGTTTCCTCTTAAAAACCTAAGAATTTTTAAGTCTCATGAATTCCTTCATATGGATCCCGCCTTTTCTGTTATAATTCTTCCCAAAATTACTGGAGCTGTGTTGTACATACCACTTTAAAAATACATGAACCCCGACTCTGTGATTACCACAACTTGGTTCTCAGAAATTGCGGCATTCCTAGACTTGGTTTCTCCACCAAGAGAAAGATAAAAGGGAAAGCCTGCTGGCAGCAGAGTGAGTGGCTTATTTATTTATGAATGAAACAGTGGGTGGGGGGAGAGACTGGTGGGACGGGGAAAGGAATAGGGCTGCATCAAATCTCCTTCCCCTATATTCATTGGTATAGAGAATCAAATGTACTAAATCAAAGATTCTACAAATTCACATTTTATATTTTATTATAAAAGGTCAGGGAGGGGAATGCTGCCTCAATTTTTCTTTTAATTTTAATGAAACTTCAAAGAGCCAACAGAATGGGTAGAGACCTGCTTCTCTCCTTTTGGAGCTTTGTTTATTCATTTGTAAGGATAAATACCCTTCCTGGGAGTAGAAAATGGGTCCAGGAAGGTTCACATATCATAAAAATAACGAAAAGCAATTACTCAAAACGACAAGGATGTGATAACAAAAACCAACAATAAATAACCGCTATTTCTGGGGAAAGAGACAGCATAGTTTGAGCCTTGGACTATTACCCTGGAGACCTGGGTTCAAATCCTTGCTCAGCCATGGAAACCAACTGGGAGTCCTTGGGCAGGTCACATACTCTCAGTCCCCCAAAAAACCTGTACTGTAATAGGGTCATGGTAATCATGTTGGAAATGACTTGAAATCACACATCAGCAATAACAAATGGCTAGAACTTGTTGGGGACCTAAATCTTCAGAGGTGGACTTAAGTCTACAGAAATTAAAAATTGGCAGTTGTATAATATCCGTATCTAATAAAGGGCTGCTGTTGCATTACTATATAGGTGAACCACCAAAGTTACCAATGTACAGTCTGCCCTTCTTATACACGGATTTTTTATATACAGATTCAAGCATACACGGTTTGAAAATGTTCCAAAAAAGTATAAATTTACCTTGATTTTCCATTTTTTATAAGGGACACCATTTTGTTATGTCATTATATTTAATGGGACTTGAGCATACACGGATTTTGTTATACACGGGGGATCTTGGAACCAAACCCCAGCGTATAACAAGGGTCCACTGTACATTGCAACCAAAGCACAATGGGGCCGATGTGCAGTTGCCCCATTGTGCATGTAGACACCACATAAGGAGTAGTGATGTGCATTGCAACAGCCTTGCTGATATCCTGTTAGGCATCTTTGTAATTCACTAAGGCCTGATACAGACAGCCAAGATAAAGCTGCTTCATGCCACTTTGGAGGTATGCTGTTCCAATGATACATGCATCCTAAGAGTCCAGAAGCTGCACCAAAGCCACGCTCCAGTCCTAAGGACTGGAGTGCAGCTTTGCTGCAGCTTCCAGACTCTTAGGACACATGCATCATTGAAACACCATACCTCCAAAGTGACTCGAAGCAGCTTTATTTTGGCTGTCTGTATAGGGCCAAAGATGGTTTCTTAGTGCCTCTGCTACATAGCTAAGTATACATAAAGTTATATAAAGTACATATGATAGAAAGCGTTGGCCAGGGTTTTTAAACCTCAATAACAATTAAAATGGCTTCTACAGTTTTAAAAGCTTGAAAAAAAAGGTCTTTTCCAAGAGCCAAAATGATATTAAAATGTGAAAAAATGAACTACTAGATCAGACCAAAGGTCTGTCCAATCCAGCACCCTTTTTCTCTCTCAGTGGTTAATCAGGTGCCTATATGAAACAAAATCTACAAAAGAGTGCTACCTTTATTGTTCAGTCAAAATGTACAAAACACATTGTGCAAGTTTTAGAAGTGCCACTTCTTCTTCACCTGTCAAAATATGTTTTTGAAAAAGCATACAGGAAGGGGAAAGTGACGGTGCTGGAGTCACAGGCCTACATTTTGTATCAGAAGTTGTCTCTCCTTTAGTTTGGGGGAATTCAAATGCAGGCCAAGACCACACCTCTCTTTGCCATATGGAGACTAAGACTAAATTTGTGGATTTTGTTTTATTCTGCTGTACAGCCAACAGGGCTACCCCTGAAAATGTATCCCAGATGCCTTTATATAATACTTGGTTTATATCCATGGGTGTGGGGTTGCCAGATGTCTTATTTAGAAGGGATATAGTACCTTATTTGAGGATTATAAAATTTGTCCATTATAGAACTGCCAGGTATACCTTATTATAAGACATGCTGCTTATTCAAGAGTCAAATAGATTATACTTTTAGGACTGGTAGGTGTCCCTATAATAGGATCACCATAAGTTGGGATCAATGTGAAGGTACATTACAACACCTTTGACTAATGCAGAGTGTTATTTAGGAGCCTGCATGGTGCAGTGGTGTGAGTGTTGGACTAGGGTTCTTGGAGACCAAATTTTGGATCCATGGCATAACTATGGAAAGTCATACCCTGTCAGCTTTAGGGGAAGGCAGCAGTAAACTTCCTCTGCCAGTGGACTGGGGCATTCAACCAAGGTAAAACAATTTTTTTCTTCTTAAATTTGGACTGGATTGGCATGTTTTACCTCTACACCTACCAAATTACTTCTGATGCAAAAACATGAAGGCTTCTTGAAAAATCCATTGTCCTCTGCCTACAAGAGGTCTGTGGCCTCACAGGAATGGAGACAGATTGGATTGTAAGAGAAGAGTCCTGTTGATATGCAAATGGCCTTTAAATTTCCTGGACTTTGTTAAACTCCCAATTCCCAAATGGCCAGGAGGAGGAGGAGCCACCCTACAAAATTTACCCTCCTCATACCACCCTAACTAAGGACAGAAACAACAAAATGCAGGCATCTTATTAACACCTCCAATTTTTTTCTCCTGTTCGGTTTATAACATCTTGCCTGTTGAAAAAAGTCATTGGAGCTTCGAAAAGCTTGCAACAAGTATAATGTACATTTCAGTTGGCCAATAAAGGTATCACTGTTTGGTGGATTTTGCTAAATGGCCAACACAGCTACCCCTGCATATCTCCTCTGAATAAATTTTGCAAATAAAACCCTACAATGGGGTTACCAAAAGTCAGTTGACTTGAAGGTCTATACCATCAACAACTTGTATCTCCACACCATCAGTAATTTGCAAACCAGTGTGGAAATGGGACAGAGCAAGCTCACCAGTGGAAAAAAAAGTAAAACCTGTTTGCAATGAAGCTTGACAGATTTGGCCATTTCTACTAACTTCCAAGAGTATTTCTTGCTTGCCTACTCTGTCTCTTCTTGGAGATACGTAAAGTTCAGTTCTCTTTAAATGTAATGAACTGCAAATGTGTATGAGTGGCATTTATTGCTCTGTATTATTCCAGAGAGCTTTTAACTCCACAGGCCCATGCAATAAAATATAAATACAAAGGTTTTTATATCTTAATATGCCTGGGTATCATTACTAAAATAATCAAATTGTTGAAATTATTCTACTCGGAAATTATCCCCATTTCCGCAGCAACATTTCCTGTCAAAGGAAACAGCTGATTAGTGCTAAGCTGAATTTAGCCTAGCCATAGATTTAGCTATTGGTTTGAAACTGACGTTACTGCAAGGTCTGTAGAAATAGGCTCTCCTTTTTCCATTTTGATGCTATTATAATGCAGGCATGACCTTTAACAGCATGTTATTGCAACAAGTAATGTCACTCATTAGTAAGAAGTGTTTCTTTTATTAACCCAGGTTAATATGGTTAGAAATGCATTCTGCACCTTCTGGTGAATCCATTGTGATAATGTATGGATATAAAGAACTCCACTGTGTGTGGAAAGAAAAGAAGCAGCTAAAAAAAAAAGAGTCAAGTTTTGAAGGTCGGCATCTTGTTCTCTGCTGATCAAGAGACCTGAATTCTACATAATATGTTTGAGTTAGAGTTGGCTTTGGCTGAACATTTAAAGAAATGGCTTGATGATTTCAACACTGTGGTCATGGAATCAATGGCTTAGAATGGTGGTTCTCAAACTTTGGTCCTCCCAGAAGCTGCAGTAAGGTGGGATTCTGGGAGCTGAAGCCCAATTCTAGAGGACCCAAAGTTTGAGAACCACTGTCCTAAGGATTGAATGGTAGTCTTCAAGCTGGAAAATATTTTGTTGGATAGTTTTCTACAGGGCTTAGAAAAGTTACTCAGAAGGATGGCAGGGGGATTGTAAGGCAGAAATAGTTTCATGGTGGTATACTCCAATTCTGTTAACCAACAGCAGCTTCTAATTTTTTTTTGTCTCTCCCCACAGTAACTATTTCAGCCACATTAAAATACTCTTTATAAACTCCTAAAAGTGTATAAAACAATCCTAGAGTCCAGTCCTAAAACAGTGATTTCAAACACTGAATGTCATGTGAAACAGCACTGTTTTCACTGCCCACTAGAAGCTTAAAAGAGATGGAGCCAGCCTAATGTCCTTGAACAAGGAGTCCAACAGTTGTTGTTGTTGTTGTTGTTGTATCCTGCTCTTTTCCCAGAACTGGGACTCAGAGCAGCTTCACAACATTTAAAAACAATATAGTTAAAAATATAGAAAAATGATACATTAAACCAGAATTAAATTGTTAGAATATTAAAAGAGATTATATTGAAAGAGTAAAAATACAGTTAAAATGATAAAAGTTGAGGCACAGTTACAGAGAAAGCCTGTTTACACATGCAACAGGGCCTCCTCTGAAGATCTAAAATTTCTGGCAGGTTCATATGAGAGGACATGGTCTTTCAGATATCTTGGCTCCAGGCTGTTTGGGGCTTTGTAGGTAAACACCTGCATCTTGAATTGAGCTCAGAAGAAAATTGGAAGCAGTGCAGTTATTGCAGGATCTGTATTATATGGTCTCTAAAATGCACCCCTGAAACCAGTGTGGGTGCTATATTTCACACTAGCTGCAGCTTCTATACAATTTCCAATGGTGAACCCATGCAGAATGCATTACAATAGTCTAATCATGAGTTACCTAAGGCATGAATCACTGTGACCAGATCTGCCTTCTTCAAGAAATGGTACGGCTGATGTGCCAGCCAATGCTAGGCATCAGTGCTTCTGGCAACCACAGCAACCAGGCATTAAAGTTTTTGTAGGCCCTAGGCAGCCTTGTATTCAACACCCCCACCTTACTTCAGTGTACCACTAGGAATGCTTTTTAAAATGTTTTCTGGTTTTAAATTTTTCTATTTTTTAATTTTTATGAATGAAAATATGAAATAACCTTATTTTGAAATTTTGTTTTCCTTCTCAATTCCTGTTTTAAAAAACCCTAAAAGTTTTGTAAGCAGTGTGCTTAAAATGCCTAATGGTTAAAGGGGCCCAGAATTTGGCTTCCCAAGAGCAGAGTTGGGTCTTCAAGCTACAAACCTGGTTTGTGCAACCCCATTCAGAACAGGATATGATCCCAATCCTAGGTTGATTTTCCTACTGACCCTCAGCACTTCTGTCTTGTATGGATTAAGCCTCAGTTTGTTCACCCACATTTAGTCCTTTCCTTCATTGAGACTGCACTGAGATTCAGTACTACCACAACTTCATTGGCATCAGTTGTGATGGAGAGAAAAAGTTGGATATCATGAGCATACTGGTGACACCAAACACAAAACCTCTGCATAACCTCTCCCAGATGTTAAAAATCACAGAGGACAGTACTGTGGAACCTCACAGACTAATGGCCAAAAGGCAGAACAACAGTCCCTCAGCACTACCCTCTGGAATTGTTCAAACAAGAAAGACCAGATTCACTGCAAGACAATGCCCCCCCCCCCAGTCCCATATCTGCCATAGTAAACATCAAATAGCTGGAATTCTACTTTGACTAGCATATTCAGTCAGGAGGTCCAGAGGGCACTGGCTGTCAGTCACTGTCTACCAGCCCACGTATGCAGCTAAGTAAAAAAAAATGTTGTATAAGGAGGTACTAGATCCTTTCTTCTGAAATTCACTCCAAAGAACTTATGCTGGTATAACCAGAGGTTATGCTAACATAAATCACCATTTAAGTGCCAACACAGGATCTTAAAAATGAATTGTCCAGTTTGCTTCATATCTAGACACTGGTGTTGCACTTTGTTTCAAATTTTTCACCAAGAAATAATAATAATCCCTCTACCTTGTCTACAGCTGGTTGATTTTTACATTATTCAATAAATAAAATCCCTAATGAATAAGGGGAAAATGTTAAGTATTCATCCGGAAAGCTCATAGATTTTAGCATAATCTTGGCAGTTTAAATCTACTTTCCTCACTTCTTTCTCATATGAGCTTGTATCACGGTGGAAAATACTGATCCCTTCCATTTCCAAGTTAGAGAAAAGCACCTGCTTGGCTCAAAATGATTTAAAAGTTTTCTTTTGGTAAATCCCATATTTTTCCAATAGCCCCATTCTCTCTGTAAAGGGATTATTGTATAAAGCTTCACCAGGTCAAGTGAAATAATTAAACACAAGCTGGCTCCACTAATTAACTTATCCACAGACCATTGTTAGGTATTAGCATTTTAAAGGCAGCATTAGTCGCTATGTTAACCCTTTGCAGTCTAGATATGGAAGGTTTCACATGAGCCAGGGATCCTTCACATTTGGAACCCCATTTTTAAAGAATTATAGAGTCAGAAGTGACCACAAAGACCTTTAATCAAACACCCTGCCATACAGGAATATACAACTAAAGCATTCCTGACATATGCCAACTCCAATGAAGGAGAGCCCACCATCTTCTGAGGCACTCCATTCCATTGTCAGATAGCTCTACCATCAGGAAGTTTTTTCTAGTGTTTAAGGCTTGATAAACACTGATGTCCTGGTGGTGATAGTAGGGCTCAGGACCATGCACCAACCACATGGTCCTGAGCCCTATTACATGCCAGTGACACCACTATTCAGCGCCACCACTCACAAAGGGGCATAGGGATGATGTGTGGATGTCTGAGCGCCCACATGTCTCAGCAAGGAAGCGGCATCATAAGGCTGTGATGCAGCTCTTACGATGCCACAAAAAAAGGAGCTGCTCTAGGTGGCTCCCTTTTTGCTGTGCAACGTTACTGCTCTGTTTGGTTGCTGTGGTAATGCTGCACAGCAAAAAGGGGTGGCATTTAAATGCTAGTCTGTACAGCCCCCCACTCTCTTTTCTTGCAATTTGAATCCACTAGTTTCTTAGGTCTAGTCTGCACTGGAGAAGTAATGAGTTTGACACCACTTTAACTGCTATTGCTCAATGCTATGAAATTCTTGAATTTGTAGTTTTGAGAGATATTTAGCTTCCTCTATCAGAGAGCTCTGGTTCCTTTCCAAATTCCAAATCCTAGAATTCTATGGCTTTGAGCCATGGCAATTAAAGCGGTGTCAAACTGCATTATTTTTGTACTTCAGATGCAACCCTAGAGTCTCAAGCAATTGAAAACATCCATTTTGTTCAATCTTCTACATTAATGTTACTTGTGATGGTGTCCCATGGACCAATGCCAGCTTGCAGACTATTGGATGCCACTCTGTAGCAAGCTTCCAGGCAAGAAAGAAGTAGAAGCAGCTGGTGGGGCACAAATATGGTGCTGGTTCCTGGCACACTACAATAAAATCCTGTCAATCTCCACATCAAATAGATTAGGAAGCACTGTTCTGCATGACATCCCATCAGATATGTATAGATGGCTAACATGCCACCTCTCAGTCTTCTCTTCATCAAGCTAAATATACCCAGCTCCCTAAGCCATTCCTTATTAGGGTTTGTTTTCCAAATCTTTTACCATCTTGGCTGCCTTCTTCTGGACATGTTCCAATATGGCAATATCCTTCCTGAACTGGGGTTTATAGAAACATACACAATCTTCCAGATCAGGTCCAATATGTAATATGAATAGTTTTCCATTCACTGGATAGCTTAGGGACAAGGACACTTTCTGATTAATATGCTTTTTAAAAACCCTCCTTTAACTAGTTGTTTTTATTTTGTTAAAAAAAGTTTAGAACCCTGAAACAGAACTTACTTCCATACTGTGACTGGGCCCACACCATTTTTCTGCCATAATTCCTTGCCTACTTCTCGAACGTCTATTTGCCCCCCAAATATGCTATTTGAATTCAGAAAGAAGGTACTGTATCAGGTTTCCCTGATCCAAATCTATGTCCTTAGCCCCTATGAATGAATTCAGAAGATGCATTCAATGCAGCTCTCCTTGGATAGCACCACTTCCCAGTGCAAATAGATATTGGAATGTTTGCCTATGTTGGATTTTTTAAAAAGCATATTATTGGTTGTATAGTTCTCAATAACACATCATTACAGTGCACTGACCAAGGTTTACACCAGGTTGCATAATATAAATCCCCATTTGTTGTGGGTGGTAGTTAGATGTCTTCAAGTCAATGCCAACTTAGATTGACTTCATCATAGGATTTTCCTAGCAAGATTTATTCAGCTGACCTTTACCATTGTCTTCCTCAGAAGCTTAAAGAGAATGACTTGCCTAAGACCAGCCATTTGGTTTTCATGGACAAGCAGTGATTTGAACTCTGGTTTCCCAGAATCCTAGTCCAACTCTCAAGCCACTACATAACACTGGCTCACCACTCAGCCCTTCTGCTGAATGGTAAAAATTGCACACACCAAATGTGAAACCAAATGCACAGACAAATGCATCCATGGCTAATGGACATCCATGAACAGTGCACATCTTTGCACAATGATACCACATTTATAACTTCATTTCCAAAACATTGAAATGAACGTGTCCATCCCATATTGAACAAAAATACCCAATGGCTTCCATAGCAGAATTCATATGTACATAAGACAACAATAGGATTCTGGATATTACAGATGTCCAAAGACTGCTGCCACATTGCAGAGTTCGTACAATCTGATACCACGTTAATTTGCTACAGCTCAGTGCTATGGAATTCTGGAGTCTGTAGATTTGTGAGATATTTAGCCTTCTCTGTCAGAGTGCTCTGGTGCAACAACAAACTACAAATCCCAGGATTCCATAAGACAGAGCAATGACAGTTAAAGCAGTGTCAAACTGTATTCATTCAGCAGTGTGGTAGCAGCCTATGAGTTCGTTTGACTGCAGATTTTGAGTGAACGTGGCCCAATATTATGATGATTGTTGTTTTCCCTATTTTTCTTGCTTTAATGGATTTATCTTATTGGCTTTCACTACTGCATGAGTGTTGTGCTCTTTAATGGGTGGTTTTCATTACATTTTTAGCCCTGTTGTGACATGTGAGTTGAAAGGAAGAGCCAAAAAAAATAGTAGCGGGATGTTCAGGCTGACTTTTTGCTTGCTTACTATTTTATTTTATGGGCAGTTCTGTGTTTTGAAAGCTTTCAGAATACAACCTTCTGTGTGAAGTCCAATTTTTAAAGATAATTGAACCCTAAGAAAAGAAAACAATGGCCTTGAAGGTGCCTTTCAACAGCATGGGCACACAAGTCACCTGGTCACAATCTTCTCAACTATGGTGTGTGTCTGCTGGATGATATTTCTGTATAAATTCTGCTAAGTAATAATGATGACTTGTATTCAGTATTACAGTTACAGATTTGTAACCCAAAGTTACAAATTTATAACTGAACTATATTCATAAGACTACACAATTTCTGTTGACCTGCAAAAATGTCACCCCAGCTCACCTTGGTAGCGAATACAGTGGTGCCTCGGGTTACGAAATTAATTCGTTCCGCGGCCACTTTCGTAACCCGAAAAGCCTTCGTAAGCCGAATTGCCATAGGCGCTAATGGGGAAAAGCCGCGATTCCGTGCGAAAAAGCCGAAAAAAGCACCAAAAGTTTTTTCGTAACCCGAAAAAACATTCGTAACCCGAAACAATAATTCCCTATGGGATTTTTTCGTATCCCGAAAATTTCGTAACCTGGGTATTTCGTATCCCGAGGTACCACTGTATTGTGCTCAAAAGTCTCACATTTAGTGGGATACCATACCAGCCTGTGTTTTGCCAATGAGTTAAAAAGGGGTATATGATAAGCAGGAAAATTGTGTAGCCCTTCAAATGATATGTGATTGCAACGCCTATCAGTCCTAACCAGCATATCTAATGGCAAGGAATACTCGGGGCTACAGTTCAACATTTGGAGAGGAATACAATTACAGCTCATCATGTAGTATTATTTCTGCAGCCATCACATATTTTAGTGCACTGGTTTTCAAACTTTGGTCCTTCAGATGTTTTTGGATGTTAACTCACAGAATCCCTGGTAATTTGTCATACTGGCTGGAGCTTCTGGAAGTTGAAGTCCAAAACATCTAGTGGACTGAAGTTTGAGAATCACTTTTAGTGGATGGAAAGATAGGGCAGTTGTTGGAGCTCTAAGGATGATTATGTTAATTGCCATCAGATCAATTTTGATTTATGGTAATCCTATGAATGAGAGACCTCAAAGACACCTTATATCAGTAGCCCTGCTCAGATCCTGCAAATATAGGGCTGTGTCTTCCTTGATCAAGTCTATCTGTAATACAGTCCTCCTGTTTGCTACTGCCTTCCAATTCACCAAACATTACTGTCTTTTCATGTCATCTTGTGATATGGCCAATGTGGAATAACCTCAGTTTGATCATTTTGGACTCTGGATAGAATTCATGCTTGATTTGCCCTAGAATCCATTTATTTTGGCAGTCCTTTGTATCCATAGAACTCTCACCTAGAATAATAATAATAATAATAATAATAATAATAATAATAATAATAAACTGTTTATTTATATACTGCTTTTCCTCGAGATCAAAGTGGTTCACATCTGATAAAACTATGACATGTGTCATAATACAATATAAAAACAATTAAAACATTCAGTTACAATACAACTATTCAATAAAATTATCTAAAAACAACAATTTAAATAATCAAAACTGTAAACTATCAAGTATCTTAATCAAATAGGGATGTACTTTCTCTAAAGAGAGTCGGGGGGGGGGGGTATGCTTGCTGGAAGAGATAGGTTTTCAATACCTTTTTAAAGGCTTCCAATGTACCGCTAAGGCGGATCTCTTCTGGGCGTGCGTTCCAAAGAGTAGACGCTATCACTGTGTAAGCTCTTTGATGGGTTGTTGCCAGTCTCACCTTAGGGTGTTCGAGTAGCAATTTCCCCGTTGTCCTAAGGGTGTGGGGCGGATTGTGCAGGGAGAGGCGTTCCCTCAAGTGACTCGGGCCCAAGCCATGTAGGGCTTAAAAGGTAATAACCAACACTTTGTACTGAGACTGGAAGCGAACTGGCAGCCAGTGAAGGGATTTTAACATGGGTGTTATATGATCCGACCTAGATGTACCTGTGACCTATCTGGCTGCAGCATTTTGAATCAACTGAAGCTTCCAAACCTGGTACAAAGGTAGCCCCATGTAGAGTGCATTACAGAAATCCAAACGAGAGTTTACCAGTGTATGTACTACAGTTTCTAGATCCTTTCGATCCAGACAGGGACACAGTTGGCGTATCAGCCGAAGCTGGTACCAAGCACTCCTGGCCATCACATCTATTTTTTTTATTTGAGATGATAACTGTAGAGATAGATCCAGGAGTACTCCCAAACTGCGAACTTTGTCCTTTAGGGGAAGTGTAACCCCGTCCAGGACAGGATGGCAAATTTCCCTATCTGGATTCGGAGCACCTATCACGAGTACCTCTGTTTTCTCTGGATTCAGACTGAGTTTGTTTTTCCTCATCCAGCCCATTACTGACCCCAAGCAGGCATCCAGAGGAGAGGTGCTAACCTTAGTCACTATATCAGTCGGAGACATGGAGAGATAGATCTGGGTGTCATCAGCGTACTGATAACACCGAGCTCCATGGTTCTGGGTGATCTCTCCCAGCAGCATCATGTAAATGTTAAATAGCATGGGGGACAGAATAACGCCCTGAGGGACGCCAGATGTCAACTCTCTTTTACGAGAGCAGCTGTCTCCCAGCCTCACCATCTGGAATCTCCCTGAGAGATAGGACCGGAAGCACTGGAGCGCAGTGCCCCCGATACCCAATTCTCTCAGGCATTCCAGAAGGATAGCATGGTCGATGGTATCGAAGGCCGCTGAGATGTCCAAGAGCACCAACAAGGTTACACTTCCCCTGTCAGTGGCCAGACGGAGATCATCGACTAAGGCGACCATGACAGTCTCAACTCCATATCCCGCCCTGAAGCCAGTTTGAAATGGATCCAGATAATCGGTTTCATCCAAGACAGCTTGGAGCTGAAAGGTGACTGCCCTCTCGATCACCTTGCCCAAGAATGGTAATAAGGAGACCAGTCTGTAATTGCGCATTGATAGGGGATCAAGGGAATGTTTCTTCAAAAGAGGCTTTACTATTGCTTGTTTCAAAGATGAAGGACCTATACCTTCCTGAAGAGATGCATTTATTATGAGATGAAGCATGGTTTTTATGGCATTTCCTCCCTGAGCGGTCAACCAAGAAGAGCAAGGGTCGAGAGGGCATGTTGTCCTTTTCATGCAGCCAAGGAGCTTGTCTACGTCCTCGGTACTCACAAACTCAAAACGATCCAGAATAACCTTGCTGCCAGAGTCACTGGATGCCTCTACTATAGGTTCTGTCAGAAAACCGGCGTCGCGATCAGCCCTTATCTGAGAGACTTTATCAGCAAAAAAGTCATTAAAAGCATCACAGCAGGCTATCGTCGGTTCTAACAAAGGGTTTAGGGTGGCCGGGAGTTGAGTTAGTTCCCTAACCACCCTGAACAGCTCTGCTGGACGAGATTCTGCCGATGCAATCCGTGCAGCACAAAACGAATTCTTAGTTGCATTGATTGCCACTCCGTAGGAACGTAACATGTTCTCATGGAATGTTCTGTCAGATAAGTTCCGATGTTTCCGCCAGTAGCGCTCTAGTCTTTGCGCAGCCCGCTTCATCTGGCAAAGATCTTTAGTATACCAGGGTCTTTTTTTAGGAGCGGGCTGGTAAGGACGCTCGGGAGCGATACTGTCTATTACCCCGGTGAGATTCGTGTTCCAGTTGTCAACCAGGGTTTCGACAGCATCGCCATCGTTCCCAAACATAACACCCTCTAGGGCTTCTTGGAACCTTTTGGGTTCCATCAGCCTTCGAGGGTGGACCATTGTAATGGGTCCTCCACCCCCGAGGGGTTTTTGGATTGTGGCTTTCAGTCCTATCTTGACCTGAAAATGGTCCATCCATGACAAGGGGGAAATAGCATTTATTTCCACCCACTACATCAAGTGTATTACCAGCACAATGTGTTGGACCCGAAACCAGTTGGGACAGGCCCATGGCTGTTATGGATTCCATGAACAACCGAGCCACACCTGTTAGATCTGATGAGCCAGCCTCGAAGGGGATGTTGAGGTCCCCCACTTTCCTCCAGCTTTCACATCGATACATAGAGAAATACAGTTGGACCTCACTATCTGTGGGCTTGACATCCACAGACTTGAGCATCCGTGGGCAGCAAACCCTGTTGTCCCAAATGGCAGTGCCTGTATGCAGGCACATGCATGCACACAGCCAATATATATGTCACACAAGCATTATAACTTGATGCAAGATTTTTTGCATCCAGAATGGTTCCCCATGGATACGAATGTGAAACCGTACTATTGCACTGGGGATAACAGGCCATTTTGGAGCAATTCAGCATTGTTCTTACTAGCTCCATCTGTCCAGAAGAGAAGGCATGTGGATAGGCTGAAGATGAGCCAGTTCAGTGATAAGGATGAACTGTTTTGCCAAGTTTTGTTTTGTTTTTGTTTTGTTGTTTTTTGCTTGTGCCCATTGCCTTCCTGCTGTGAACATCTGGCTGTCATTTCCTCTTAACAAAGCTTGCTTCTGGCAGCTTAAGAGGAGAAAGTTTCACCCTCTGTGCTCCTGCCTTCAATATTCACAGGGTGAAGAATGTAATCTGAGCAAACAGTGAGGGAAAGTGTCCCACAATTGCTGAAAATGCAAGGTAGAGGCTGATGCAACAAATGAATGCATTCAAACAGTGGCAGCTCCAGTGTGTGTATGGAAGGAAAACATAGCAAAGGAAAATCAGCAGGGTTCAGTCCAGAGGAGGTGTGTAGTACAAAATGAAGATGCTTTCATGTTGCCTTGAAGTCTATTAAATACTCCATGGAGGTTGACAACAGCAACAATGTTTTGTCTAACTTTCAGGCCCAGAAGAATACCCAGCCATAGGCACCCAACTAATTCAGCATGTGCTTTTAACTTAAAGAAATGAAATGCAAAATTCTTGCAAAGATTCTTGCCTAGTAACTAGTTTTGTTGTGAAACCATTTGGGAAAGGAAAACTCCTTCCATCTGTACTGACTGTTCTGTTGGCAGGTGCGGCTACCCGGATATTATTCTAATGTGCAGCTGGACACATTTTGTGTGGAAATGAAATAAAATGTGCTGCAGGAGATAGGTTTTTGGGCAGCCAGCAGTATGAAACAAGACTCCTGAATCAGAAACAAGGCTAATTCTTTAAACAAATAGATGAGAAGAAAGATAAAGAAACATAAAATTAAAAAGACAGCAGCTGAGATCCTGCACCACATTCATAATGATGTAAATGAATGAACTAAGGGCCTTAAACTCAAAGGAGCTACTCCAAGTGATGGAAGTCGGCAGTATGGGCAAATGAGGCACTTCAGGACAATGTGTCCAGCCCCATCCCTCCCCTGAGCCATGTTGTGATGAAGCCTCATCACCCTGGATTAGGGTTGGGCTAGCTGTGTCATTCTGAATTGCCCACTCACCTTTACTGCTCAGAGGTCTTAAGTGGTTGCCTCAAGTGTAAGATGGATTCCTGAAAATATTTATGACCAGGGCAATAGTGCCCCAATTGTGAATACATACCATGATCATGAATATGGAGTAGTTACGGATCTATAACTCTCAGTATTTAATCTGTAACTGCAATGCACAATATCAGCCTACAGTTTCCTTTGTCTTTATAAAGGTATAGTAAAATACTGTATTATTAGGACCAACTACCTGACTGCTCTCTCAGCCTCAGAGGAAGGCAATGGCAAACCTCCTCTGAACAAATCTTGCCAAGAAAACCCCATGATAGGTTTGCCTTAGGGTCACCATAAGTCAGAAACAATTTGAAGGCACACAACAACAAACCTGACTGCTCTGTCAGTGACCGAAGATGATATATGCATGAAGACAAGTCTAACTGCTTTAAATCCAGTTGTGTTTCTGCAGACCTTGTCAGTTGCATCTAGATCTTACTTTGCACCATGATTGCAAGGCTCTTTGGCACCTAGAAAGTCCATATTTTCATCACCAGATTTCCCCATGCCTTGCAACATTATATACATTTCATCAGTTTCATTTCAGCCCACAATGCCATCACCCCTCATGGACAGTGTCAGTGTATTTTCAGTCAATGTCTTGGGAAATCATTTTTGTTAATGCACAGTTAGCCAGAATGGTGGTACCAAAGAGGTACTTCTGCCTGATATACCTGGTACCATATGTTCTTTTACATCTTTTATGATGCTCCACATTATCATACAAAGTAACATGTGATGCTGAACAGATTGGGGAAAGAACTGTCTAAACAATAAGCAGTTTACAAACAGCTTATTGTACAGTTTACAGCGTCTGCTCCCCTCCACACCCCTCCTGAACTGACAGGGTAATTTAGGAGTGAATCCATATATCATCACTCATGGGAGTGGAATAGGCCCATGTGATTTGACTTGGAGATGTACTCTTCTATTATTCCATCCTATCAGGGCACAGAATTAAATTACTTTTGCCAATGGATGGTATTACATTCTAATTTATCATTTATTATAATAAAAAAAATTCAAGCCTTACAGAAGGCTTCTCCTGTTTCTCTGGATGAACTGTGTATGCTGCTGAACTCTTCCAAACCCACAACCTGTTCTCTTGATCCAATTCTTTCTCATCTCTTAATCTCCATAGCTCCTTCTTTTTTGCCCTCCCTCCTCTACATCTTTAACTTCTCTCTTTCTACAGGTTCCTTCCGCTCAGTCTTTAAACATGCTCTAGTTTCCCCGTTCTGAAAAACACTTCTCTCGACCCTTCTTCCTTGTCTAGCTATTGCCCGATTTCTCTTCTTCCTTTTCTTTCTAAAGTTCTGGAACGAGTCATCTACTCTTGTTGTCTTGAGTTTCTCAAAACCAACTCCATTTTGGACTCTTTCCAATCTGGTTTCCGCCCACAGCACTCCACAGAGACGGCCCTCACCAAGATCTCGAATGATCTCCTGCGGGCCAAGGTGAATGGTCTTTACGCTATTCTTGTCCTCCTCGATCTGTCTGCGACCTTCGACACCATGGACCACTGTCTTTTAGTTGACTTACTTTCTGACCTTGGCTTCTTGGGCTCCGTTCTCGATTGGTTTAAATCTTGCCTGTCAAATAGATCTTTTGCAGTGGTCTCGGGTGGCCAGACTTCGTCCTCTGTTCCCCTATCTGTTGGAGTTCCTCAGGGTTCTGTTTTGGGTCCCCTCTTGTTCTCTCTATACACACTGTCTCTTGGTAAACTTATCAGTTCTTTCGGTTTCTCTTATCATCTGTATGCTGATGATACCCAGCTGTATCTTTCCACCCCTGACCTTTCGCCAGGGCTTGAGCAGCAAATTTCATCTTGTCTGACAGCTGTCTCCCACTGGATGTGCCATTGGCACTTGAAGTTCAACATGTCCAAGACAGAGCTTCTTGTTTTCCCTCCTAAGCCCACCCTTCAATATTCCTTTTCTATCTCTGTCAACAATATCTCTGTTCAGCCGGTTCAGGAAGCCCGCAGTCTTGGTTTCAATTTCGACTCTTCTCTCTCATTTATACCTCAGATCCAGGCCACAGCTAAGGTCTGTAGATTTTTTCTCTATAATATTTCCAAAATCCGTCCATATCTCTCTGCTTCTACTGCAAAGACATTGGTCCATGCCCTAGTGGTCTCACGACTTGACTATTGCAACCTTCTCTTGGCAGGGCTTCCTCTGTGTCACCTCCACCCATTGATTTCTGTTCAGCACTTAGCTGCTCGTATTATCTCACTCGCTCGCCGGTATGACCATATCTCCCCCCCAATTGTCATCCCTTCACTGGCTCCCCTTTCCCTTCCACATTCAGTACAAACTCCTCCTGCTCACTTTTAAAGCCCTGCATGGGCTGGCCCCTCCCTATTTCTCTGAACTTCTTTCTCCCTACATCCCCACTCGTTCCCTCCGTTCTGATAGCCAAGGTCTCCTGTCCCAGCCCAGGATTTCCCATCCCGGATTTGTCCCTTCTCGCTTGCTGCCCCTCACTCCTGGAACCTGCTCCCCTTACAAGCATGACTCAACACATCTCTAACCAGCTTTAAAACTGAGTTAAAGACCATATTGTTTAGGGAAGCATTCCCAGGGAGTCTGTGATTGTGACTTGGTTGTTTTGATGCTTGACTCAATATTGGATATTTGTTGTTTTAACTTGTTTTCTTATGATGTTTTTAATTTGTTGTTTTAACTTCTAGATTGTACGCCATAGGCAGACTTTTTATATATTCTTGATTTTACTTGGTTTTGTACAGCACCGTGTACATTTATGGCGCTTTATAAATAAAGCTAAATAATAATAATAATAATAATAATAATAATAATAATAATAATAATAATAATAATAGTTTTAAATG